>NC_050588.1:37682500-37890000 GCF_013368585.1 Megalops cyprinoides | reverse complement strand
TATAACTGGATCACTAATAACTAGTTGTGCAACGTCCAGTGACCATGTTTCATTTTCCTCTGCGGACGTATTCAGACAAAGGCTCCATTCTTTATGGAGAATGAAGGCGTCTGTGAAAGTTGCCTTGTCACCGTTGCCAAAAAATGTCAAGCCTGCCTGTTTTATAATATAACTCCACACTGCCACTAAACGCGGCCTGGCTTTTATTCTGCGAATTTTATTTCGTCTTTGAATTTCCATTTCCGCCGATGGAGAGCTTGTGGTGTTTACACCAGGCCGGCTTCGGCTGCCCCTCAGCGTGGCTGCTGTTTGTCTTGGGTTTGAAGATCACATTGCCTCCCAGGAGAACAATATCTCAGCCCGAACCAGGAGAGTGTGTGCTCACTTTCCAGCCCGATACCCAGCGCAGCCAAACCAAGCCAAAGGGTGGGCGTCTTTTCAGTTTTACTTCATCGCATGAGAAGGCAGGAAGTTTTCATCTGTGCACGTTTCACACTACTGAACAGTACTGGAAAAAAAAAAAAAAAAAACATATTAGCATTTCTACGTGTGTTTTAAGAAACTACAACACAGAAGGTCTATTGATTAATTGGATTACTGCTATTTCAGTGCACCGTAACAAAGTTTCACAGAACACGTAAGGAGCTCCTTAACAGTTACACTTAGAAGATGTGTTACAGTAGCTGCAGACGGACAATGTCGTTTCAGTCTAAGCAGGTACAAAGTGCATTCACATGAATGAGGGGGTGGCCATTCATTAAAGTATTGGTGTGAATAGTGAATTATCTAACAGTAAATCCTTGTTTACTGAGGATGAGTACATTTAATATTATTTCAAACTAAATCGTGAAATCACACTCAAATGCTAATTCTCTGACAATGCTGCCAACCCAAACAGAATTAACCAGAATAACTCTGGCAGCAGTAATAAATAAAATCAAGACAGCATAACCATGTAGCCTCATTCGTTCACATGTCATTTGTTTTTTAAAAACCAGCTTTGCCGCAGACAACTACATAATATACAGGCACAACAAAGCTGACATTCATAAGTGCTTCTTGGGTTGGGCTAAAGGCTGGCATGCAGGAACAGACTGACAAATAGCCTCCATCTGAGCAACTCGAGGCTGACATGGTGCAAGGCCAAGTGCACCTCAACATGGCCAGAGAGAGAGAGAACACATTAAGCTGTCACCCTGGTTACATTACATCAGATGATGTATTTGACACATAAGATGCGAATTACATACAGTGCATACATACACACACACACATGCACACATAAATACATACAGGCTAAAATTATTTGCTTTATCACATATCACTAGATTATTACAAAGTAGCTTGTATCACAACACAGACTAATGACTTGCTGGTGTACAAAATTTTTAATTACACAAAGTCTAAGAGTATATTGATTTCAAACTTATCGTGTTTGAGAAGATCAGCAGAGTGTTCAGACTCTGCTGTTTCTCTCTGTTAGCTGGGCATGGGCGTAGGGAAAGGTACTCTGTGCCCTGTGCTTTTCCCAAGGTTAATCTTTAGCCTTGACCAGTGACAGAGAGCGCGATTCCGACCAGCACAGAAGCATGGATCCTTTCCATTCATGTTGTAAGAACCGAGGACAGCCGGAGGATGGTCCAGCTGGGGGCCCTTTGTGTTCCTTGACCTCGGGTTATGAAATGTGGGGTTGGTTTCTCCGCTATCTCTGCTGTTGGCAAAGACAGCTGGCACGGGCTGCCTTCAGTGGGGCAATGTTTCGAGTGGTGGGGTGAGTCTGGGCTGGCACGTTGGCAGATACACTGTGGCCGGGAGAAACCCACTTGACTGCTGGATGACTGGCTAAAAGGGTACATCGGGATTCACTCACTTGCATGAATAATTTTACAGAAACAGTTTAATTATGGAACCTTGAAGTTTATTTTCTCAAGGTTTTCTTGAAATAAAACGAATAAGAGTTTGTAAAAGTGGAGAGTGTTTTGTTTCCAGGCACACAACCCAGCAATGGGCATTACAAGGTGAATGTATAAAAATGCTGGGTGCAGTGATTGTGGGGGCTTCACACTCTGGTAGAGATACCCTCTGTGACTTGTAAGCCCAGGGACCAAAAGTACTAATCACTTAATGAGCAGAGTTGCCAACGTGTTTTATATATTGAACGTATTAAAAGCAAATAGATGATCTGCTATTTGTGTAGGTCGAGACTGTAAATAGTTGTAAAATGTAATAAAAATTTACGAGACAATGGAGAAACTATCTCGATCCGGGGCAGCGTATTTGTGTGAGTGTTAACCTGGTTAAGAGAACAGCGCCACAAAGCGTTAACACCATTACAGCGGAATTATAGGCCCTCCGCTGCCATCTATCGGCATTACACAATTCCCAAAAAAATCTTCCGAGCCACGTTGCTACGGTAACAGAACACAAACACACCTCTTAAAGAGTTCCAGAGGGGTCGGAAAGAATCCTATCAAGATGCAGGCGTGCCACATCGATTAGGCTCCCGAACACAGAGAAATAGCCCACTCATGATATCTGCTTTATTACTGTAGCCTAAAGTAAGTAAGGTAAGACCATTCTGAAACTCCTGTTGCAACTAAGCAGTTGGTAATTGTCAAATTTGAGCACGGTCATAGTCTGATAACTCCACTTAGATGAATTCAAGAAAACTAACAAATACAATTACAGAGACCATTTGCGAGAAAGAACTTCATTTAAACATCTATTCAATTACCTATTATGGGAGACTGCACTTCAGTGAGTTAGACCGCAACCTACCTTGAGCACGGAGAGCAAGTGACATGACATTAGCGACCCAACTCCGCAGATTGACTTTTTCCTCGTTTTCCAATATAGACCTATGGTTGCTACGTAATTAGCCTGCTAAACCTCAAAACGACATGCATTGATAACATACTGAAAGACAGGATAGTATGTCCTACGCAGATATGGCGCTCGGCACCTGATGTTATACACTTGAATATGGAAATGTAGGACCTAGCTGTAGTACACACCTGACCCAGTCTTTGCTTATCTCAGCTCACAAGATGTTATCGCCGGTATCTTCAGACGCCCTAGTGAAGGAGCCCGCATCACACAGTAAGTGGGAGCACGGCGTTTAACGGCCCGAGAAAGCGGCGCTTTGAGTGACCCATGCGTTCCTGCATAGGAAAATAAATAATAAGCCATTCCTATCACTGCATGCATAACAATCATTCTTGTTATAAGTGTGCTATTGTGGCCGCCCAGGAGAGAAAGCAAGCACGTTTGTGTTGTTTAAATAGCAATTGTACATATAACAGCGTCTGTGGCAGTCATCCTGTAGTGTTAAAGTCATCATTGTTTGAAATTCATTTTGTTTTTGGTGCTGTATTCATTGTTCTGCCAAAAAACTTTCTACAGAGAAAAAGACAACTAAAGCTGGTCCACTGGTTGCTGCCAAGTCTAGGCACCTCAAGTCCACAGTCTCAGGTAAAATGATTGATTTTCTTGAATTTAGCCAGGGTTTTTACTCTGTGAGCTAGCCTTTGTTGCTGCTACACTTACCATTTAAGGTAGGTACCATTCATCGTATTGGTGATTTGTTGTAACTGTTTTAATTTTGCTGTGAGATTAAGGGATTTTGAATTTATGTCTCAATCAGGAGAAATATGCCAACTGAACGGATGAAGTGAAAGTAGCCCTAAATTGGAGAAAATTCGAATTGTCTGATATTCTCTAATGCTTGAGAACTTAAAACCGAGTAATGAGGCATAGTTTGGACAAAGCAGAACTCATATTAGTAACGTGTTATTTTTAAATACTCATCATTTGTGCTGTACAATGTTAAAGAGAGCCAAACTGATAAAATCTTAAAAATACATTTAAAAACTTTTTTGGCAATAGAAACACATATTCTTTATCCAGATTTATCCAGATAAATATATGATATCTGTTGCTCAAAAACATTCCAGAGAAAAAGTATTATTTAAGACATCACTCAGTTTTATCTGACATGAATACAATACTTTAATAATACTGCCATTTGCTGAAGTTGCCTTTTGGCTAAATAATGTTGAAGAAAATTATTTGGTTTCCAGGATTACCCTGAGTTCTCCTAAAGCTTAAAAAGCTTTTAGGCAGAGCATCTACAGAATCTGATTGTTCTTAGAGTCAAACACTCGTAATTTGATTGCTACCTTCATTATTCATATGATTAATAGATATATGCCTAGGGTAAGGGGAAGCAATTGGTAAAAAAAAAAAAAAAAAAAATCAATCAGCACGCTGGTTTTCTGGGATTAGAACTGCAAACTGCCGCTTTTAATTGATTTAGTTGCGAAAGGGAGAGGTGAGTCAGATAGTCGACCTGCAGGTTGTGGATAGGCTGTGCTGTGTCCCGGATGCTGTTCTGTGCAGTGCTGGACTCTGTGTTTCTGTGTGGACAGAGATGGAGGGCGACACAGAGCACTGTGAGAGGAACCCGTTCACGATGCCGGCCGACAGCAACATCTTCCTGCTCAGGAAAGCGGAACAAGAGCGCAAGAAAATGGTGGGTCTGAATCATCCGCCGTCTGCTCTTTAGAGTCACTTACAAACAGTAACAAGCATAAAGTGTCTTAAAATGAGTTTGTAAATGTGAGTCAGTTCTGTTTGCACCTATATAGACATGTGTTGTCCCTGTGCATGTTTTTAGTATTCATCATCGGTATACACTCATACACTAGTACACTCATTCTTCTTTTCCTTTACTTGACTGTCAGGAGCATGAGAGTGGTATGAAAACACAAGAGTGCATATCAATGATCTGATATAGACGGAGACAAGTAATGGGCTAACTACTGAGCCTAGAGGTCCACCTTATATGAGAGGCTGGGGAGTAGGGCTGGACCTGGTAGGAGTGGACTGTCAGGTATTGTTGGAGGAGAACCACCTCTGGTTGTTGCCTGAAGTGCACAGCATACAAGCGCCTCAAACTTCAGCCTCCTCCGAACACTGCATGTTGTATCCGTGGGTTACGGCGTATGTTTCACGCTGGAAATTTCACTGACAGGAGCACCAGACGAAGCTGAAGATGAAGGTCCATGAGAAGGGCCTCCACGCGGCGCGGACGAAAGCCAATCAGGCGGAGCTGCGGAGGGAGCTTCGGATGGAGGAGGAGGAGGGTCTCCAAGGAGACGGGGAAGAAAAGCTTTTGGAGCTCAGGGACCACCCTGCCTGGAAGATTGCTATGATCAAAGGTATGCGTGCAGCAGAAGCAGCAGCCTGCAGCTGGCCTGCTTTGACATTGAGTGTACATAATGTGCATTCTAAACACAGTTGCAGATCGCTGTGGGCACTAATCTTACAGAAGGACGGGCAGTTCTATATCTGAGGGCCAGAGTCCTGCACAGTATGGGGGTCTCAAACAGAGTTTACCTGGAAGCCAGTGGGAATTTCATTCACCTTACAGTTCTTGGTCTACTATGACCGTGATTCATGCTACTCTAACTTGAGTTCTTGAGTCAAGATTTTAAGCAAGTCATTTTTTTATTCTTACACAGTATGAGTTTCACAGTATCTGAAATTAATGAACAATAGTGTATAATAATCTCAAAATAAAATACTTGCTTAAATACATTATTAAAAAATAACATCTTTCTGAATATTATGTGATAACTAAACAGCCCTGTGCTAAAATAGCTTGGATGGTAAGTTTCTCTGTTGGTATTTGTGTAACTGTGTTGCTCAGTATTGTAACATACACTTGGTACTGTGTTAATATGTAGATTAAATCAAGTTTCAGAGGCTGAACATGGCAGCTGTTTGGATGAGAATTGGATATTGCTCTGAAAACCAATCAAGCAAACCTTGTATCACTGTTCTCCACAATGATATGGTGCTAGGGGCCTCAGATGGGACCCTGGCTTGTGTTGTAGATACCTCTCTTAGTTCATCTAAGGTGTACACCTTCTACATATTTTGTGGTGATTTCACTGTTGAATTAGCTGTTGAGGTCGCTATGAAGTCAACCAAAAACCAAAGGGTTAGCATCCTTGGAAGACTGTACCTCCCATATCCCTCATCTTACCCAACAGACCAAAACATCCCTTCCAAAATGCATAATTACTTATGCTGTTTTACATCATGCAAAGGCTGTCTCGTTACCGCTGTTTCTCCTCAGATCGCAATATTGACAAGGAGAGCATCAATGAATTCATCAGGAAGAAACGGGAGATGTTTCTCCTGGAGGTAAGGAAGATTATACTTTCTCAAGGTCACGTTTTACTGTTATGATTCAAAGCTCAAGGCCACAGAAGAGCATGTTTTACACTGTGCCCGCTTTACACTGCAGTCCACCAGCTATTGACATCCTGTTAAATGGAGCCAATCAAAAGGCGTGCCGAGTCACATAATGTACCATTATATTTGGACAAAAAACGTTCCTGCTATAAACAGCTAAATATAGCTGCGGTTGATATATGTGCAGCAGTGGATGTGAGAAAAATAATTTATTTGGAAAAAGTTGTTCACCTCCTCAGGTTCCTTGGATTTAATTTAACGCTGTTTTTACAGTCTGAAAATGGAACAGTACAGATTGTACCATCCACACAGTGCAGGGCCTGTTGAAACAATGCGTGCCACCCACTCTACTTCAAGGCTTTCTGTACTTCTGCTGAAGAAACGGCTGCAAAACCCAGCACTAGGTCAATCACTTACCTATTACAGCTCCGCTGGCAAACAGGGTATGACAGAGACTAAAATGGCATTTTCTCCAGATGTCCACGTCTTCCTCCCAAGGCCCTGCTCAGAAATAGTGTGTGGGAGAGTACACTTACTTTCCAGACATAGCCGTGAGGTTTTGTTCAATCTGCTGTTTACCTCCATGTATCGGCACCTTTAAGGGGTAGTTAAGGAAGAGGAATGGCTGATATACCTGTATGTTGCTGTGGTATTTTCCTGTTTATCTTGTCTGAAAAAACGAGGACCCGTTGAACTCGGCACCCCATTCTCCTCTACAAAACCCTGTCCCCAAAACCTTGAGCCCCTGCCTCTACTAACACCGCCCGTCTTGTGATGGCGTTTCAGTACGCTCTGACCGTAAAGCGCGAAGAGATGCAGCACCTGGAGGAAGTGGCCGCCACAGAGGAGAGGAAGCTGATACGGGCCGAGAAGTTCCTGGAGAAGGACTCCATCATGTTTGACGAGTTCCTCAAGGAGAACGACAAGAACTCAGTGGAGGCCATAAGAATGTAAGAAGCTTTAGTTTACGGCTGTGCTTCCATGCCCTAAAATATAATATTCAGCAGCTAAAAAAAGGGATTCCTCTGTGCTGTATCACCACCTCCTGCTGTTTCACTATTAGTAGAGCGAAAGTGAATCTGAATTCGTGCTATGCCTGATGATGTCCTCTTTCTGTTACACGGCAGTGCAGAACAGGAGGCCAAAGTCAAGCTGGAGAAAGTGGCCGAGATCAAGAGGATTACAGCCAAAATGGTGGCCATTAAAAGGTAGTCGGTGCAGATGAGTTTATTTATTTTTTTTCCCTGTCCCGGTCAATTCAGCGTTATGTTCTGACTGCGCGGGTGTTACCTGCAGTGACATCTCCAAATACGAGGACATCCTGACGGAGTACAGCATGTACAAGGACTTCCTGCTGAAGCTGTCCCCCCAGGAGTGGCAGAACGAGCAGGCTCGAAAGAGGAAGATGCGGGGGGCCAATCCTGCCAGAGACAAGGACCATGATAAGGACAAGGACAAGAAGACAGGGCAGCAAGATAAACGTATGTGTGACAGGCATTCACATCACAATCATTTCCAAAAGCAGGGCACATTTCATTACCTTTAATATTTATTTAATTGCTAACTGAGCTGATCTGCCATTCCCAGTCTGGATGGAGTTATGGATGCTAGGCTGCTAGGATCATTGGCTTGCTGCCTTCTTTTGGTATTAAAGTTACTTTGTGTGTTAGTCAGATATTCAAACTGGAAACATTGTAGTTAGGTGGAAATAATGCCAGCTAATTAGATAGCTGTCACCATATGGAATAGTTCAGATGAATGGGTAACTTCGATATGAAATGTTTACTTTTATCATTGGCTGAGCATCGCATTTTCACACCTGGTGGGTTCTGCTATAGCCGGAATCATCTTAAAGCAAATCTCCATTCCTTTATACCCTCTCTTAAAAGCTGTTCATGGTCGTTTGATTTCCGTATGATACATGTGTTGCTCGTGCTTGAATGGATACACTTCTGTTCTCTTGTGCTGGAAGTCGCTCTGGATGAGAACATCTGCTAAATGAACGTAATGTAGTAGCAATGTAGCATAGTGGTTAAGGAGCAGGACTCGTAACCGAAAGGTTGCTGGTTCAGTTCCCCTCTGGGGCACTGCTGTGTGTACCCTTGGGCAAAGTACTTAACCCACAATTGCCTCAGCTGTATAAATGGATAGCATTGTAAAAAAAAAAAAACTGTAACTGATGTAAGTCGCTCTGGACAACAGCGTCTGCTAAATGCCAATAATGTAATGTAATGTAGTGCATGACTGCAACTTGCCCCCTGGCTCACCTGCTCTCTCACCAATAGGAGCAGAGTCCCGGTCCTCCACTGTAAGGAGGGAGCTTCCTCCCCTGCGGGACCCAAGAATGCCATCCCGGCAGAGCCCCAAGCCAGCCCGCCAAAGCCAGAAACCGTGAGTGGAGCTTCAGTGCCACTGTTCATCACTTCAGCAAAGAGCCAAACTCCCTCTCTTCATACTGTTCGTATTATTTCGTACAATGACTCCCCTTACACGTATTGTTGAAATTGATTGGATTTGATTGCCTGCATATTTTTGTGTGCCAAAGACACAGACATGGCCTCCAGTAGTATTTTTTGACAAATAGGCCACACGTAGATTCAAATGAAGGCTGGAATTTTATCTCTATTATCTTTTAATGCCACTCTCACCTGTATTTCAGGACTGCAGAATCTAGAACTGAGGATCCCAGCTTGTCTGATTATGAGGTCAGTTTTCATCTTTATTTGGCTGCCTGTGGCAAAATACTGTGAGCCTCAATTCCATGCACAATGTGTCTGGTTATGCATGCAGCCTCCAGGTATTATGTGTCCAGGGTCTATCCTCTGTGTGTGTGTGTGTGTGTGTGTGTATATGTTTGTATGTACTTTGGCGCCCCCTGCAGGAGGAGCCTGAGCTGTACTTCACAGACCCCCAGCAGCTGCTGGACCTGCTGACTGAGCTGGAGGAGCAGAATCTTTCCCTGATCCAGAACTCCCGCGAGACCGAGGAAGCACTGGAGGAGTTACGCCAGGTCATGGAAAAGACCCGCCAGAAAATGTGAGCGCACACAGACCAGGACAGCGACGAGGTGCCAAGGCCTCCTCCTGTCCAAATCACTCCAAATCAAATGTGGCTGGCAGAATGATGGGTGTTATTAGTTGATATGACACGCTATGCATAAAAATTTAATAATCAAGACACTACGTTTGTGAAATGCACAGCAATGGAATGAAATCCATCAAGTTTGCGCTACTGAATTACCACTCAAAGGTTATGCTCAGACTGCAGCTAAAAGTGGCCCGGTTCTCATTTCTCCCTAACATGTGACCCAGTTCAGATGTTTGAACAGTGTGAAGAGCAAAAAACACAAAGTCACAGTTTTTGTTCTGATTCTGAGTTCTGATTTTGGCCACATGAATATGTGGTAATATATTGGATATGTAGCCATGCTGCTATACCCTTGGGCAAGGTACCCAACCCAGAACAGCCTCAATAAATATCCAGCTGTACAAATGGATAACGTGTATAAACCAGTCACTCTGGATAAGCCCGTCTGCCGAATGACAGTACTGTATTGTGACCCGCCATGCCCTGGCGCTGCCCTCGCTGTGTCTCCAGGGAGCGGGAGACGGAGCAGCTGATGCGGCAGATTGACCTGATGACCCAGAGCATCCAGCAGGAGGAGGACAGGGCGGCCGAGCTGGAGATCAAGGCCCGCCTCTTCTCCTACGGGAAGTACAAAGAGGACGACCAGGTAGGGGAGCACTGACCCACAGAGAGGAGCCAATAGCATCTTCAGGAAAACTACTGTTGGCTTGGGGTTGGATCTTTGGGGCCTCAGAAAAGAGGAAGGCGCTGACCCACTGAATGATCTGTATTCCTCACCTAGAGTGGGAGTAATAATCTTCCGCCAACAGCAGCGAGAATACGGTTGGTTGAGGGATAACTGGACCTTGAGACAGTCACACTCTGGCTATAGTCAGGATTTACAATGCTACTGTGGTTTTTGAAGAATGCGGTATTTGACAAGGGTTGTTTTTCCACGTTTTGCTTCATGAAACTTACCTGCCCTGTGAGTCTGAATTATGGCAATCGTACGGATCGGGGCGGGCCGGGATCTGTGAGGTTCTGCTCTCTGCGGCTCCTCCACAGGACAGCATGCTGGAGTCACTGGGGCAGAAGGTGGAGGAGGTGTTCCGCAGCTGCGTCGGCGACAGCGAGGGGACCCTCAGCACCCTGCAGATGCTGACCGCCATCGAGGGGAAGCTGGGAGAGCTGCTGGAGAACGTGGAGACCATCCCGCGGGACCGCGTGCTGATGGCCGAGCGGGCCAAGGAGAGGGAGAGGAGGCTCAGGTTCATTCCATGATCTGTTCATTCACCGGTGCCTGTGATACATTACATTACGGTCATTTAGCAGATACTCTTAGGTTACGATTTTATCCATTTATACAGCTGGATAGTTACTGAGTTACAGCGACCTTTTAGTTGCAAGCCCTGCTCCTTACCGCTGTGGTACACCACAGTCCTGCAATAAGCTGGCTTTGCTGTGTTAGTAGACTTAGCTCAATCAGATATAACACTGACACACTCCATTGATCTGAAGCAGTTTGGACTTTCTTTTTCTACGGTAAGTATCAACAAAAGACACCGGACAGACGGTTTTAACCACACAGCATGTTAAGAGTCTAGAGGCACAAGCAAAACACCAAGCTTGACACAGCAAGGCAACTCAATCAGTTTCACAGAGCAGGGATTTCAGATGGAAGTGTAGGTGCTACAACCAAAAAATGCACCATGACAAGTGAGAAGCTATGAAACCATCAAAATTTACATTGCATATAGCATTACACAAATGCCAAAGATTCCAACAGAGGCCACTTTGGCATGAGAAATATTGTAAATATGTGGTTAATGATCTGATCGTCATACATACCTGTTTGGAGGTGATCTCATCTTTATGGTTATCTGTGTGGTTATATATACCTGTGTGGTTAGGTTAGTGCTCTATATACATATCTGTATGGTTACGTTAGCGCTCTTTATACATACCTGTGAAGATAGTGATATTTACCCATACCTGTGTGTTTAGGTTGGTGCTCTTTATATGCATCTGTGTGGTAAAGGTGTTGCTCTTTATCCGTACCTGTGTGGTAAGGTTAGTCCTCTTTATAAGTACCTGTGTGGTAAGGTTAGTGCTCTTTATACGTACCTGTGTGGTAAGGTTAGTGCTCTTTATACGTACCTGTGTGGTAAGGTTAGTGCTCTTTGTCCGTACCTGTGGGGTAAGGTTGGTGCTCTTTGTCCGTACCTGTGGGGTAAGGTTGGTGCTCTTTATATGTACCTGTGTGGTAAGCGATAGTGCTCTGTGTACGCACCTGTGTGGTGAAGGTGGTGCTCTCTATACGCACCTGTGTGTTTAGGTGCTGTGTGTGTGCTGTGAGCTCCATGCTGACCCCGTGACGCTTTGCTGCGTTGCGTTTCCAGGCTGCGGGAGGAGAAGATTCAGCAGCAGAAGCAGCACCAGGAGGAGAGGTTGCGGAAGGCCCTGGAGAGAGCGCAGGCCGACATCACCAAAACGGTGAGCGAGCGCGTGCGGAGAGAGAGAGCGCGCGGGGGGAGAGAGCGCGCGGAGAGAGAGCGCGCGCGCGGAGAGAGAGCGCGCGCGGAGAGAGAGCGCGCGGAGAGAGAGAGCGCGGAGAGAGAGCGCGGAGAGAGAGCGCGTGCGGAGAGAGAGAGCGCGGAGAGAGAGAGCGTGCGGAGAGAGAATGCGCGCGGAGAGAGAGCGCGCGCGGAGAGATAATAACAGTACAACATTACACCAAACTTTCATCAGCCTGGGTGGAAAAGTCCTTCTGCTGATATGTTGCTCAAAGTTTGACAAGGTTCTGACATTAGCACCAAATACTGTATGTTCTAATAGCAGGTGGGATCAGGGCTACTGATACAATTATAACTGAACATGTGGATAAAACATGATTTATGCATTGGTTTCTTATAATATCAGGGGCCAGATTTAAACACATGATGCTTTAGAGGAGAATGACAGTCTAAACTGCAGTTTAAATGCTGTTGTGAATCTAGCCTTACCAGACTTTAAGCAACTTGCAGAAACTGACTGTTAACACAAAAGGTATTGTTTATTTAAAGTTGAAAGACAAGTAATGGCCTGTGTTTCAGACCGGGAGGAAGCTGATGTTTCGTTCCCGACCCCCAGAGCGCAAAGTCAAGCAGAGCCTGGACCAAGACAATACCGACAAGGAGAAAGAGGAGCATCTCTATTTCTTTACATAGCAGTCATGTGATGCATATCTGTGTTAGAAACGTTTTTTTTCCCCATTCTGGAACACTAAAAGCAACATAAGTATGACCAGTTAATTCTTGTCACTCTAAAAATAAAAAGGAATAAAGAATAAAAAATGAAATTGTTAACCGGCTTTCAAAATGCAGGCAGGAAGTTGTATGAGGGAGTAAGTAGGTTTTTCTCTGGAGCGGTCTCATTTAACACACTACAGTAACCAATCATGACAAAAACAAACAGGATGCATGCTAGAACAATCCACTAAGACAACATCCTATTTGTCAAATTACAGCCAGCTATATCCTAATATGATCTAATTTTAAATTTGAAGAAAAAAAAAAAAACTAGTCAGCAAGAGTAACACTTTCACATTTTCATATAGCCAATTGTTTCACCTGGATTATCTTTCTCCTTTTCAAAAGCAAAGAAAATCTAACATTTGTACTAGACCATCGATAGAAAACCACCAAATTCTATTGTTCATTGGTTCAAATGTGTCAAATTAGAAACAGAAAATTTAAGTGTTTGTACATATATTATGAGCATGCAGAACTTACCAGAACCTGAATGATCACTGTCCCAGTTTGAACCGTCTGCAGCCAATCAGAACAGACCTTCATCACAACTGTCACCTTGTGCTTCATCAACAGGACTTTATTCAGCTTCTCATTTTGCTTTCCCATTTTGTAAACCAAAGCTAATAAATAAGTACAGGAAATTATACATACGTATACTCTATAGATAGAAAACAAAGTGGATTTTTTTTGTCTCCCTATGGGGATGACATTATTGACATGGAGCACACATCTTATTTTCAAAAAATGACATTTTCATAAGATACTCAACAATAGAAAAATAAATAAAAAAAACACCATAATCAACATAAACAGTTTTTTCTCTAGTTAACTGCAATATAAATGTCATGTCCATAAGGCAAAAAAAAGACAACTCAGGCAGTATGTGTGTGATCGGCCATTAAGTGAAAAGCCGAGGACACTCATTGGCCTCTCCGGAGTACAGAGTCAGACGAACACATGCACTGACCACAGTCCTGCTCCAGCCCAAGTGCTTCCTCTCACAAGACATGATCCTGGAAAGCATTTCATTTCTCAACGTAAAAAAAGCACCTGCTTAATGGATTCTCACCGCACACACGTATTTTTAAAATCTAAAAACCTCTCTTTACCAAATTCACATCCCATCCCACGGTGCACCATCGCTTACTTCCAGTTAAGCCACACTCAGAATAGAAACGTTTAGAAACACAGGCCTTATCAAAAGGGCAAGCTTTTAGAAACAATCTTCTGTTGGAAAATAATAATAATAAAAAAAAAAAAATCATTAAACCTGAAGTCCAAGCTGAGGGCATGCCAGCCCCTCTCCCTGGAGCTCCGGCCACAGCGGAGCCCCAAATGGCGCGCTCTGTACCCCACTTCTTGTTCCGCCTCTACACATCCCTGAATCCTGCTTCCTGTCCCCCCCCCGTCCACGAGCCCCCGAACACCAGCTGTTCCTTCTCTCCGCGTGTCTCCAGGGCACACAGCTCACTCCAGGTCCTGCAGGTTGATGGTGCTTCCTGTGAACTGGGAGTTGTCTGACCCAGCGTCGTCCTCCGTCGTGGCGGCAGGTTCCTATGTAGAACAGCGACAAAGTCAGCAACACAGTGCCCCTGACACAGCACAAACACAGTGCCCCTGACACAGTGCCAGTCTCTCCTACAGAGAGCACCTGCTACGGTGCTGAACCATGACTAGAAACGGGAGAAACTCAATATCCGCCACAAAAAATCCTCAACATGCAAAAAAAATATCATACAGTTATGGATAAACAAGTTCAAATATAGAATATTTAAAAAGAATAGAGAATACAGAATTTATAAAATGAAGAATATTTTGTACACGGAAACCCCTGCGTTTCCTGTGCTTGCGTTCCTGGTTTCCTGCCTGCAGTACCTGCTCTGACAGCACCAGGTGTAAAAGCAGCTATTAGCCCAGGCGAGAGGGAGGTGAGAACGCTACCTGCAAGATGTTGACGGGCAGGTCGACCGTGAGCTGAGAGTGGGAGCTGGAGGGCTGAGAGCTCAGCTGGAAGGCCAGGTCTCCGTCGCCTGCTGGGTCGTCCTGACAACGCAGACACAGAGGAAAGGTTATGGTGGAAACGTGTCACGCTAAACAGAGCCACGCATCTGAAACGTCTGCTGTGCTGGCAGACCTGCTGTGTCACTCCACACAACCACTGCTGTATGCTATATTTCTGTTTGATTTATCTACCACCTGCGCTCCTTACTGTCACTGTCATGTGACGACGTCCCAGAATGCACTGCAGCCAGCTCACCTGCAAGAGCTGTATCTGCACATACTGCGCTCCTGTAACCGGGTCCCGGATGGTAAGGCCCCCGTTGGCCGACGCCACGCCCTCCCCGAAACGGCTGCTCGCAGCTGCCGCTGGAGCCGCAGCACCACCGCCCTTCACACCCTTCTTCCTCGCGCCCAGACTGGGGCCACCTGCAGGATCGGAGGGGAACAGCAATTACACTTTCACTCCTAACTTGATTGCGAACTTTCAAAAGGTGAGCAAATTACATGAGCCCTTTTGCAGCCTGACTAATCAAGGCTCTGCATTTAGGACCAATCCCATGAGCCTCTGCGGTTACCTGGACTGCAACCTGGGCCCTTCTGCTTCTTCCTCTTGGCCAGCTGGATCGCCCTGTAGTCTGTCCGCGCCGAGCCCCCGCTCTCCTGAAAACGGGGACACACAGCTCACACACCCACGACCAAAAAGCATACCCCTGCTGGGGTGCTGCTGATATACCCTTAGGCAAGTTAGCTAACCCACAACTGCCTTAGTAAACATTCATCTGTGCAAATGGATAAAATTGTAAGTTGCTGGAGTAAGAGCATCTGCTTAATGACAATAATGTAATGTAATGTAATGAAATAATTAAGGCAAATAAGTGATGAAGGTAAGAGCTACATAACTCCATTACATTATTGGCATTTAATGCACTCCCTTACGCAGAGCCACTTACATAAGTAGCAATTTTTTTTTTTTTTACGTGCCATCCATTTATACAGCTGGATGTTTCCTGAAGCAACTCTGCGTTACCTAGCAGGCCCAAGAGTGCAGCAGCAGTGCCCCAGCGGGGAAACGAACCAGCAACCTTTCTGCTACGAGCCCTGCTGTTTATCATGATGCTACCCTGCCACCCTTGTGAAATACAAGAAGCAGCCCTACTCTATGCATATGAGTTTAAGCTCTCAGCCCTGTGGTTTCTACTGTGTCCATCACCATTTAGCTGAGAGGCATTTTTCCAATCCCGGAGGGATTCAGACCCTCTCCTCTGAGGAGACAGGAGCTTAAATCCGGGGCTTTAAACCGCTCGGTCGTGCTACCCTACCCTCCAATGAGAACGGCAGCTTCGAACGCTTCTTCAAATGCGTTTTCGCCAGCAGCGCTCCTCACGACTCACCAGGAAGGAGCAGGCGGACACGGCGTTGAGCTCGGTGTCCTTCTGGGCGCTGAAGCCGCCGGCGTGGGCGGGGAACACGAACTGCGTCACCACCTTGCTGCCCTCCTGCTGCCCCAGCACGTCGGGACCCCCCAGCAGCGCCCCACCGCGGTCCGGCTTGGGCGGGGACGCCAGGAGCTCGGGCACGGGGGCCCCGGCCAGGCTGCTGGAGGGGGCGAGGGAGGCGGGGGCGTCGGCCACCAGCGCGCTGGAGGAGCTGAGGGCGTGGAGCTGCTCGGCGGGGGCGGGGCCCCGCATCGACAGGGCGGCCAGCGACCCCAACGCCTCGGCGTTCACCGTCTGCACGTCGTCCAGGTTCAGGGTCCCCTGGGGGAGCACCCCCGCGGGCCCCGCGGCCCCCAGGGCCCCCTCCAGCCCGTGGGCGCTCATGTCTGCCCCAGCCGCCAGGATTAGGGGGTCCACCGCCCGGGCCAAGGCTCCCCCGGGCCCCGCCAGAGTGGCCCCCACTGAGGCTGCGTCGATGGTCAGGATGCCCGAGTTCACCAGGGACATGTCCATGGTCAGGCCGGCCGCTCCTCGTGCTGGTGGCACCCCGGGCGCGCCGGCGCCCCCCGCTGGCACGTTGGAGAAGAGCGAGCTGAGGTCAATGTTGCCCAGGTCCCCGCCGCCGCCCGCTGCCCCGCCCGTCTGACCCGCGCTCGTCAGCTCGCTGCTCGGGGTGAGAGATGTGCTCATCTCCAGCTGGCTCAGGACATCTGACAGCAAGAGGAAGGGGGAAACCACACGGCCAATCAGAGGTGGCAGATTCGAGTTTTGTAAGTTTTACTGTTCAATCAGCAGCTGGTAACAGGTGGAACACAGGGTAGACTGAGTGATAAGTGATAAAATACAACTGGCAAACCCTGCAACCCTGGCCAACCCTGACATTTGGTCAATAACACTTCACTTCTAAATTCAATTTTAAAAATTAAATTATGAAAACCACTTTAATACAACAGGTGTAACTTTTGTATTATATACTGTCTTTTGTACAGGCTCATTTTCACCAGGCTCCAGACCCACTGCTGCTTCTGAATTCAGCATTTAGTCATTTTATATCCAGCTTAAACACTGTAGCAATGAACTGGCAGTTCTTTTCCATTTGCATTCTCCAGGTGATGAAATACGAGGAGAGGATCGCAGCTAATGCAGGGAGATGTGGGAACAGAAGACAGTAGGGTGGTTGGTGCAGGGGATTGTGGGAGGTGGAGAGGAGAGGGCCGCAGGGTGGGCGGGGCAGGGGAGTCTGGGAGGAGAGGAGAGGACCGCAGGGTGGGCGGGGCAGGGGATTCTAGGGAGGAGAGGACCACAGGGCAGCTGGTGCAGGGGATCGTGGGAGGTGGAGAGGAGAGGGCCGCAGGGTGGGCGGGGCAGGGGAGTCTGGGAGGAGAGGAGAGGACCGCAGGGTGGGCAGGGCAGGGGATTCTGGGAGGAGAGGACCACAGGGCAGCTGGTGCAGGGGATTGTGGGAGGGGAACAGAGGACCACAGGGTGATTGGTGGAGGTGATTGTGGGAGGGGGAGAGGAGAGGACCACAGGGCGGGTGGGACAGGGGATTGTGGAGGGAGCGGGAGACGACCGCAGGGTGATTGGTGCAGGATATTGTGGGAGGTGGTGAGGACCGCAGGGTGGGCGGGGCAGGGGATTGTGGAGGGAGGTGGACAGGACAGGACCGCAGGGCGGGCGGGGCAGCGGGCTGACCTGCACTCAGATTGTGGTGCTTCAGCATGTGGTTCTTCAGGCTGCTCCGGGAGGAGAAGTGCTTGCTGCAGGAGGCCACTGGGCAGCGGCTACGCAGGCCACTCGCGTCCTGCAGGTGCTTCTTAGAGTGGATGTACAGGCTGCTGCGCGCGGAGAACTTAGCGCTGCACCCTGTGGGAACACACACACACACAGAGATACGCCTCAGGATGGGAGAACATGCACACACGCACATACATACACACACACACACACGATCCATTAAAAGAGAATGCACATAAATACAGGCTTTAGCATGTACACCACACACATGCACATGTTTCAGAACATGAGACCACACATGTACAAACACTTTAGTGCAGGAGAATGCACACACACACACGTTCCAGAACACAAGACTATAAATGTATGCAGACTTCAGCACATGAGAATACACATACACACACACACACACACACACGCATGATTCAGAACAGGAGCCCACACATGTACACACACTTCAGTGCACAGGATATAATATTACTCCTGCTTCTATCACACACAGCAGGTTAGTTCTAGAGAAAATGAGCAGCCAAACAGGCAAGTCCATGTAAACACCGCTGACTGGACATTCCCAGGGACAAAGACAGTGGTGACACATTGCAGCAATCTTAGGAAAGCGGGATTGTGGGATTCTATTCTGAGCAAATAAGGGGAGGGGCTTCCCTCAGCCACACCCACCCTCAACGTGACACTCGAACGGCTTGGTGCCCAGATGTGTGATGCTGTGGCCCTTCAGGTGTTCCGCCCGCGTGAACGACTTGCCGCATCCCTCCTCCGGACAGGTGAACCGCCGGTCATCATCGTGCTTCCTGTCCCATGGGAGAAAGGGGGGGGGGGGGGGCAGTTAGGAAAGAGCCACAAGAAACAGGAACCCTAAACCCAGCCCAAACTCATTTAAATTAATAACAGACTTCTGTTCTCTTGTGCTGGAAGTCACTCTGGATAAGAGCGCCTGCTAAATGAATGTAATGTAATGTAACCGGATAAGATGTTCAGGGTTCAATCCTGAGGAAGAGAAAAGACAATGAAAAGACAGGGACAGGTCAAAGCTAACTGCCCTCACTCATATTTTTGGAAGTTAACCCTTCCCTCTGGGTTTGGGCAAAGAGATATCAAACAGTTTTAGCCACATTCAGATACAAAGCAGGACCATGAAGCACATATAAATCTGCATAAATCTGTGCTAAATTTCCTCAGACTCGAGACTGCCCAAATGTCTCTTACCTCTTGTGTCGAAGCAGCTTTGACATGCTGGTGAAGGACCACCCACAGCCCTCGGAGTCGCACACAAACGGCCTCTCGCCTGCCGAGAGGAAAATCAGGGCATCAATGCACTGCACACAACACCGGATAAAGGCCTCTAACCAAGCAAATGAGAAATTAAACAATAATGCAACGTGTCATGGACAGTGTAATGCAAAAGACCCTATACTGTAGCTGCCAACAAGCCTGCTGTTACTGTAGACTGAGCTCTGTTTCAGACCTATTAGCAGCACAACTGCCAAAACTCAATATATACTATATCAGTATTTCACTATTGTCAGTAAAAATAATATGCTTAATAATACTTATATGTTTCATGAAATACTCCAGCACATTGCACACAAAGCTTCACTTTTATACATTATAGCAAAGTTGCATCAGACCAAATTATTAATTCATCTGAGAAAACTGCTGAAATACCTCTGTGTGACAGGACTGTACAAAGACACTAAAATTCACTGGGGGAGGAGGCAAGTGTGCTGGTATCCCGGACGCAGCAGTCCTCCCCCCTCTCTCCATACCTGTGTGACTGCGCAGGTGGATTTTGAGGCGGCAGGCCTTGTCGTAGCGCTTGTCGCAGCCCGGGTAGGTGCAGGTGAACTGGCCAATCTCCCGGAAGTGCGTTCGGTTGTGGGAGAACAGGGCGCTGAAGGTGATGAAGGTCTTCTCACAGCCTGGTGAATTCATACGCAGAAGAAACAGTTAAACTGTCACGTGGAATAATCTGTCATAACTATACTTCACATATACATAATCTGTGTCCACAATGAGCAAACAAGGGGCAGTGGGGTAAATCACGGCGTTCATTATAAATGTCTTGAAGACGACAGAAAGGTCTAAGCCACCACAACTGGGGATTCTTACAAACTAAAACAGTGAGGCTGGTGGTTCGATTCTGCTCTAAGGCACTTCTACTGAACTCTTGGGCCAGGTACTTAAGCCAGAATTGCCGCAGTAAATATTCAGTTGTATAAATGAATTATACGTAAAAATTGTAACCTACGTAGGCTACTCTGGTTAAGAGTGTCATCTAAATGACAATAATGTAATGTAATGTAGTGCTATTAAACCAGGTTCGTTTTTGTATGACTCAGACAACATGCTTATCATTCACTAACATAACTTAGAGGGGTTTCTCACCGGGGAATTCGCACTTGTGGGGCCGTTCGGGCTCGAAGTGCGTGCGCTGGTGATTGGCGAGCTTGGTGGCGCTGCGGAAGCGCTCGCTGCAGATCTCGCAGACGAAGGCGTTCTCCTGGTCGTGCGCTTTGACGTGCGCCTTCAGGTTGTACACCGTGGTGAACTTCCGCCCGCAGTTCTCCCACTCGCAAGTAAACGGCCGCACTTTGTCGTGCGACTGAAGGTGGCGCTTGAGTTTGTAGGAGGTCGTGAAGGACCAGCCGCAGCCCTCCAGCGTGCACTTGAAGGGCCGCTGGTCGTCGGTGTGCGAGAGCAGGTGTATCTTCAGCTTGTGCTTGGAGTCAAAGACATCCGCGCACTCGGGCTGCGGGCACCGGTACGTGACCAGGGCACCTTTCTTCGAGACCGACCCCACCGCTCCTCCGAGCTTCATCGGCTGCAGATCACTGTCACACACGATAAACCCCGCTTGCATCACTCCTCTGGAACCCGGGCTAATCATGTCGCCGTCGCCTAAGGAACACAGCGTCCCGTCCTCTTGCTCCTTCACTGAGGCGCAGGGGTCCAGAGCCGAAGCCGCATCCGAGAAGGAGCAGTTCTCGTCGAGAGACAAACCTGAGTCGCTGACGGCCATTCTCGAGTCCTCATACTGGACAGAACCCACCGCAAGATTGCTCTTCCCCGCCGGTTTGGTCGCGCTGTCGTAATTTATCAAGACGATGTCCTGGTGGTCTTTCACCCCGAGGTGATGTTTGAGGTTAGCCACGCCGTCGTCTTTGGGTGTCTGGCCGTCTGGAGGCGCCGCTAACGTCAACACGCCGTTTTCAATGGTCACTATGATGCTTTGGTTGTTGATCATTATGGTCCCGGAAAACGTTTCGTCCGAAGAGGAAACGTTTGAGCCCCCAGCGGTGCTACTGGACATGGCTGTGGTAGTGAACTCGGAGAGGTAATCAGAGCTGTTAACATCAGTCATGTGCGTCGTTTCAGCGAAAGCCGCGTTATCAGAAACCAATGAACTGCGGAACTTTTGTGCAGACTGATGAGACATTTCCACGGGCGTTTGATCCGTGGACCCGGCGTTAGCATCATTAGCTGATGTGCTTTCATCCAACGGCTGATTGCTGCACCGCTCGCTTTTGCCGAAATCATTTGCCATAACAACGCTGCCATCCGATTCAAAACTCAATCCAGTCCGCTGAGTGCAGTTCGTCACTGTAGCGTCAGACCTTCCATGTGGACTAGAACCAGTTAAATTCCCGACATTACCAGATTTCCTTGAGTTCCTGGTTGCCAAACCGAGCAACTTTTCATCCTGGTGTATAAGCAGATGAGTGGCTTGCACGTCCGTGTCCGGCTTTTTGGAAGAATCCGCATCCCTCCCGATCACCCTCCTTCCATCTTTGGAAAGAAAGACCGATCTGCCCATTTCTTTGTTGGAGCCAGCGTTGTCTCCCTCTTGGACGATGTTAAAAACCACGTAGAATTCCTCGTCTTTTCGGTTGTTGCTCGAAGCGGCGGTGACGTTGTTACCCTTCCCAGCCGACACGGTCTCGCACGCCAGAGAATTTTGCAGGGTGGCGCCGCCTTGATGCTGCTGCCGTAAAGCCGGAGACTGCTGCTGCTGCTGCTGCTGCTCGACGTGACCCTCTTCCACCAGGCAGACAGGAAGCGCCATTTGCATTCCGCTCTCCCCATTCTCAAAGTCGCATTTTAACCCCGTTTCCAAGCAGTCCTGCTGCAGCAGCTGTTCTTTAAGACTCTTCCCCTGCGTACCGATCACGTTACGGAGCCCCGATGGCTCTGCGTGCGTTTGCTGCTGCGCATTAAGTTTGCCGTTCTGCCTGAGAAGGGACTGACAGCCGCCGCTGCCATTTTCCGCCAGCAGGCGAAAGGGAGATGTCCTAGGCCGGTTGTTGTTGTTGTCACTGTCCAGCTCGCCTGACTCCGAATCGGTTTTGACTCCGATTTTGTTCGGCGCGGCGCGGCAGCGTGCGCCCGTCGCCGTTCCCGGCGGAGACAAGCCCGTCCGACGTGAGACGCCATGTTTATGGTGAATGTTTTGGGCAATCGTGAGCCCCTGAATTTCCATCTTGGTATCCCTGTAGCAGCGGCGGATGGAAGGCCCGCCCTCCGCAAATGTGTAATAAGATCCTACAAGCCACGGCCTTTTGAAGTAAGAGGGAAATTGTGGACTGGATCCATTCCGACATGGATTGAGCGTTTACGCCTATCGACATTTCTATGTCTCGTTGAATGCAAAAGCAAAACATATTTAATTAAATTAAAAACACATACGATAGCTGCAATTTGAAGTTAATTTAAGCAGTTAACCTAACGGATTTTTCAACAAATCACTGACTTTGTCGCTGGAATGGAGTGACACTACACATTTAGAGCGCAATAATAGACATGGTTAGAATATCGACATGGTTAAAAAAGCTTTTGTTTCCATATTTAACAAGCGTACCTCATCCAAACCCTGGCTACTTTTTTCCCCCTATATGTGAGTCAGCTATAAATTTGTAGGCACACCCCTGGATACGACTGTGGAGGTCAGGGTGGCCCAATGATGGCACTTATGCTGAATAGAAAAGCTGCAAAATACAGACAAAAATGCACTAAATTAGTGTAAAGATGACAACACCTTTCAGTGACACCTGTCTAATGGCCATATGCTTACCGTTCATTAAGCATGCTCGCCACGCAGAGCTCAGAGGAAAGATGGGTATGAGCCGTGAGAGCCGCCAGGTGTTCTTTTACTGCACACACCTGTGCAGGTGGTCAGCTCCTCGGATCAGAGGGGGGAAGCACAGACTTTTAGGGTTCAGGGTCCCTGCGGGGAGAGAGTAGCAGGTACCTGTCTGTCTTTAATGGATGAAAGTAAAGCTGAGAGGGGTGTGCTAAAGCGTTCATTTCCAGCAGCTGCACTCCTGCCCGCTGCAGACTGTGTGGAGGCGGCCAGGGAGCAATGGCAATGACAATGGCAGCAACATCCCTGCAAGACAGAACCTCGTATTTATAAGGAAGGACATGTCATAAGTCTAGGAGGTGCTGCAGGAGCAGGATCTCTGACAGCAGACTTTAGAGAATGCTCTGAATTTTATTATACGTTTTCTAAAAAATATATATATATATGCTTGTTTAAATGACAATTGTTAAAATCCAAATATGATTCCAAGCACAAAGAATCTGAGGTTTATTCATTTATTTATGTATTTATTTGTTCAAAAAGTATTCAGAGAAGACTTACTGATGGTGTAATTATGTTATACAGTTACAAAAAGAGCTATAAAGGGGGAAGACTGAATATGTTATACATGGATTTCAATAACAATTCCCTAAATATGTCCACAAGTTTGGAAAATTTATTGCCCACCTGGCAATGGAGAATATGAGTCACAAGTTGACAAGGACTCAGCCACCAGAAACTTTTCCACAAGTCTAGGAAAGCGATGTCAGGCAAACCAACATACAACAGCCACACCTGTTGTGCACCTGTATTTATACCTGCTGCCTCTGATGCTGCATTAAATGAAGTAATCGATTTTCTGCAGCCTGCACTGATGCACTGACCGTGCTAAGACCAGCACAGGAACAGGAACAGCAGCTGCAACTGGTTCATTACACCACAAGGTGGTGCTGTGGGACACTGACAGAAGCCTCCCTCAAAAATGCCAGGTGCACTAATACATGTTTTTTTTTTTGAGTGCAAGAAATTGAACCATATTTCCTCACACTGTCACTACATAATGAGACTGAATGGATTTAAATGGAATCATTTAAACAGATGGTAGCATCATTTTAGTAATACATATTTAACGGTAAGGCATATTTCACAAAGTATGGAAAACTCTACAAGTGTATGAATGTGTCACCCAATGCCCCCTCTACATGTACCCCACCTTAGTCTTCATTCTCTCTGTCTCCAGCTTCTGCAGTGTGTGATGAGGATGTCACCTATAAAAACTGGCCTAGTTTAAATATTCTGTCAATTAGTCTCCATCTTATATAAGTAAAATGGTAAAAATGCAAATAGCAGACCATAACAACAACCTGATATTGCTGCCTTTATGAAAACAAGCGAGATCATGTTGCTGCAAAATGCTTATTTTACACTGTAAGGAATACATTTTTTGTTTGTCAAGTGTATTAATTCGTCAGGATTAACGTGCTACCTGTTGTGTCCACAAGAGGGAGCCCAACAGCCATGAATGTTTGCAGTGTTTGCATTTGAACTCCCCACAGCAGCAGGGTGGATCTTTCAGTAAATTACTGTCTGTTGTAATCCAATTAATTCAAATGGACTGAAGTTAACATGCAGAAAAGTTTAATCAGGTCATTGTTTCTAAGATGAAAGAAACTGTTTAAAAGCAAGACAAAAGACAAAAACATTGATGAGCATGTTTTGCAAATGTTTTTTTTTCTTCAAGTATAAAGCATACTCCAACAGTCTTCCACACCAACTTTCAGATCAACTCTTCATAAGAATGCAATGTGTAAATATTATTTTGTCTCACTTAAAATCACCGAATTTAGAATTTTCAGTTGTTTTGGCCTTCATTTATTTTTTTATACGAAGGCATTCGAATGTGAAATGATACTTGGGTGTGGCTTCCACTCTGTACACCAGATTTCAGATAGAGTGACCCAACATTGAATGATCTGGTCTTGTTTGCGTATCTATCTGAAACTACCACAAGTTTTCCAGCTTGTAGCAGTGCCCCCCCCCCCCCCCCCCCATTATCCAGACCTGTACCGGTGCAAAGATTATATTAATGAAACACTGCAAATATTCGTGTTGTTAGTAAGATGTTGTTTTTAGTAATGTGACCTTTAGTATAAAGTATATAGTATATAAGTATTCTTTTGTTCATGGGAAGGAAAAAGTTTGCACCAATTAAAATTTGTGCTTGTTAACATATGTGATCTGGAGGGATGCTGTTATGTAAAACTGTTTGGTTTGGCCTGAAAACATTAAATTCCAGCTCAAGGTCGCGTATTTTATTTTATATTTCTCACAGAAATTCTCTCTTTGAAATCTTTGCATTACATTGCAAGTTGAAATGGAAAAAAAAAACCGTTCTGTACGTAAGTGAAATGCGTCACACAGCCTTGATTGAACATCTGCAGCCGCGCGGTGGACAGCCATTGCACGGCAACAACAAGGTCAAAGGTGAATTTGTTTCACTTAAGTACCGAAAAACCAACAGCAAATTTGCTGCGGAGCTTTAAGCGGGAAGAGAGATGCAGCGAACAGGAGCGAGATGAGATCAGTCTCGCCACTATAGAACTGTTCTCCCATCCCTGCAAAAACAGCCAGGCTTTATTTTGAGGGAATCAAAAGCGCGCAATCCACAGCAGGTTAAGGAGAGCAGGGGGGCGAAAAAGCACCTACAAAGCCACAGATCCTGGGGGTGTTGAGTCACAAACATAAAAATATATCAATAAAAGCATTACGGATTTTCTGGGAGGCACACAGTAGTTATGTGATTGAAAAACTTGTTCGCTGTGAAAGGAGATTAAAGATTGTGGCGCTACCTGGAGTTATTTTCAGCCTGAACAGGTGAGTGCATGTTCCAGGGATCTCCTTTGTAATTCTCCCTGTCTTTGATTGTATCCTGTCTTTGCTTTTAGCGCTTTCTTGCCGTGTCTCTCGTTTTTTTTTCCCCCCATAAGTGCTATAAGCACCTTGCACAGGGGTATAACAGCAGTACTCTGCTATTGATTGGAGTCTGCAATCCTCCACTTGAAAAGCACAGTGTCTCAACTTAAAATGATGTTTATCTGAGCTGAGTTAGGGTATGTGGGCACCGATGGATCTGGTCTCTGTTATCTCTGCCCAGCTCCAAAGTAACGATCCAATCAGATGACCTGGTCAGGCAAAACAAAAACAAAGCTGTGGCCACCATAATTGAGTTTAAAGTGCTTTAATGTTACCAGATGCTCATATCCACACAGCAAAGTTGAAAATCAGTAGCTGTAAGCCACTGGGATGCATGTACAATAAAACTCTGATTTGCCACCATTAATGGAAACCTCATTTACACAACAGGTATTTAAAAAAAAAGGCAAGCGATGAGGTAACGACTGTGAGGGAAATGTCTGTGTGTGAGTGCGATATTAATCCAATACCATTAAAATTCCGTGATTTAGTTTGACTTTGATATTGCCAGCGATGTCTTTCAGAGCGGCAGAACGCTGTTTCAGGCTTAACAGGAGTGCAAGAAAGAGCTCCAGAGAGCTTCCGGAGAGACAGAGGAGTGAGGCGCATAATAAGAGAAGCCGCAGGTACCCGCAGAGGGCAGTCAGCCGCCTCCGAGAAACGCTCGACTTCATACAGACAGAGAGGGGAACACAGAGGCATGAGGCATGAGGGTGACTGGAGCTTAGCAAACTAAGACCTCTATTCAACATTAATTGCAGGTGGGTCCCAGTGCCTCTGAAGGCAGTGAGGATAACAGCAAAGCTCTCAAGTCCAGAGCTCTGCAATAATAACGCTAAGCGCTGAATGGGAGCGGGGGGGGGGGTTACCAATGTAGAGCTTCCAAACAAGACAGCAGCTGAAGGCAGGCAGTGAAGGAGCACTCCGAAAGCACACAAGTATCAAAAACAATACCACATATGACTGGGTCAAATTGTGGGCCAGAGAAACACTTCTGTTGGCGACTATGTGGTAGCGCTGACCATGACTCTATCGCGGAACTGTGTGCCACCAACTGTTAGAAATTTACCATAAGCTTCACCAACCACAGCGCAGCAGTCCTTTATTTAGAGGTTTGTCATAGCCTCACTCCGTGTTGTCATGAGTTTCGTCCAATCACAATGAGCTTTGCCCTTAAACTTGGGTACAGAATTTAAGCACGATTTTAGTTTCTTGCACAACCTAATAAGCTGTGCAGTCGCCGACATTATCAAAAAGGTTTACGGAATGAACAAATGTAATGCTTACTTGGAATCATACCTCAAACATAAAGACAAGGGACTCTGTGCTTTGATTGAATGGAGGCCCCACTCAACTCAATGCTAATGTCTAATCAGACACATGAAAACAATGTCGGTTGCAGAGAATATTTACTTGGTAATAAAAATCAGAAGTCATAATAATAATCCCTACAGACTTGGAGTACGTATGGGAAAACCACAGCAGTAAGGCTGCTGTGCTGTCGATCATTTAAGTCTCCCATCCATTTTATCTGCTTTATCCAGACGACACTAAAAGAACTCAGTTTGACCATATCATTAAGGTCTGCTTATTCATGCAGAAAAAAAATATTCTCATCATCAGGGACTACCTCTGATTCCTACACAACAATACACACATTTTTAAAACTTTTAGCATTTTCATTGTATACGAAAAAAAAAGAAAAAAAATCTTTAAATTCACAGACCATCATTTTGGCACAAAAAGCTTTTTTTTTTTTTACATGAACAAGCATGGAGAGTGGTGATATGATATGTCTGTTACTCCCTTCACTAAACACCACAGCAAATACGGACTTCTAAGGAAGGGAAGCCATAAAGAGAGATCACTGATACGGTGCAATCTCTTAGCATCAATCTGAACATTCATGCTTTTGCAAAACGTGTTATGCAGAGGGCAGAGAAAAGCAAAACATTTTCCACTTGCCCATAAATCACACATAATGTGAAAATAATATACATCTCAAAAGTGTTTTTGTTTATTACTATATGTTTGTGAAAGATTATGGTATATAACCCCAATTTCAGTTCTGCCTCCTGTCGGTCATATAATGCTCATATGCCTGACAAGGCCCAAATGAAGTTAATTAAGAAAAAGAATAAATGTAGTTATCTTTTCATGGACCTCCTCCAGCTGACAAGGGCCCGTAAATTCATGCGCTTGTACTTTGTTTCTTTGCAATTAGCCGAGACCTTTTTGCTCATACATTCAAAGCAGGGGCCACCATCTCTGTGCACCTGGAATGTTAATAATGCATATTTACATCTATATTTCACATGTACGGTTAAAGACGTACCCTAAACCTTTTTAAAAATAATACCCACAAGTAACTACACCATATTAGATTTTCTTATACTACACTGACAGTGCCTATACACAACAAAGAAAATGGACAAAAGTATATACATACATATTGACAACTGTCATAATAACTTGCACATATGTGGGATCATTTTAAAACTTATACATATGTGATTTTATATGTCACACTAATTTTAACACTCATTTTGTTGATGTTTGATGAATAATTGCAGTCATTATGAAAACAACGATATTCAGCAGGGTATGATCAAATAGGCATGCAAAATATGTCCATTACCATACCTGGTAATCAAGATCTGTATTGAGGACTATGTAAGGGTACAGACACAGCACACAGATAACTTGCTCTTTCTCTCGCTCTCTCTCACACACACACACACACACACACACACACACACACACACACACAGCACGTGTGGAGAATGTGAGAGAAAATAAGGCCACGCATCCGTATTCTGTCCGTTTGACTCCTGCGTATCTCCTGTGTAAGTAGCTGCCACATGCATGGTTTTCTGTTCTGGCCGCGTCTCGTCCTCACACACACATCGTGTCCCTGTTCACCCCCCCCAGCAGCAGCAGCAGCCGCTGAGGGAGAGAGAGGGTAGGAAGAGGTGCACTGTTCTGAGACCAGGCTCCATGTGACACGGTAAAGTTCCAGAACTCAGACCGACTTTGCCAATCTTTCAGAGGCTTTCTCATCTTCAGTCCTCCCACTCCTGATATAACAACCAGGAGGGAACGGGGAGGGATGGGAACTGCAGGCCCACGGGTACATGCAGCAGCTGAAAGGCCTTTTTCCCTGGAAACTCCGGGGGGGAACAAAGTGATTGCTGACACCATGGCCCCACCATTACGCCAGTGACTGACAGGAGTAACTGATGCTGCTTTCTGGTCAGAATCAGGTAGGAAGAAACGGTATGTACACTGTACAGCTATCACACAGGCAGAGCTGAACTCCAATCTGTTCCCAACTGTCCTTAGCAAAAAAGAATAAATCAAAACCAGCAGAACATGCACTGGAACAGCAAATTGGTCACAGTGTTTGAGTAAACAACGTTGCAAAACCCGAGTCAGTGATTGTACTCTCTAAAAACTTAAGAGTCATTGTTACAGAATAGTTTTTAATATCCCTAAATTATTTTTTTTCCGCTTTTCTCGATTCCGTATTCACTGTCTGTACTTAGCAATTGCCTTTGATGTCTATGTCCTGTACCAACTGTCAGCTGATTGTTAGTATAGCGATTTGCGCTATCCTGCTTGAAAGGAGCTTTATAAATAAATAAAATCTGAGCGCAGCGTTTTCGCCGAACGGCTGATCTGATAAAGTGACGTCCGCGGGTTCCTGTCGGTGCATCGGTCCTTTCAGAGGAACGGCGCGCTGGGAAGAGGCGTTCGTCTTTCCGCGGAACAGAGGACTGTAACCGTGGCTCTGACGCCATCGCTGGGGCCCTCACCGTGTGTAGCGCTCCTCCGAGCCTGCGGCCCGCAACGGGCGCTTTTGTGATTCCAAGCGAACGCGAAGACGGGACGGATCCGCCGGTTTTAACTGCTGCATCAATTATTCACGCTCGGCTTGTCGGGCAAGGCGGCGGGGGGGGGGTAGGAGGGTTAGGTTAAGCCGGTTAAAAAGCGAAAGGCATTGTGTATTCCGAGTCCAACGCTCCGTCTCCCAAATGTGCCTCTTTTTAATGATGTTGTAAGAAGTTGCGACTCTTATGATTTTTGCTCTGAAAATCACTGACAGGCGGCGGGGTGAGCATAAGCAAGTAAACAATCATTTGAAAGGCAAGTGGCTGTTTCAGGCAGTATGAATCAGACTTGCAAAATTTGTATGACTATTTATAAGACCCTCTGATTCTCCCCGAACTGCGTGTCTTTAAAGGTATGGAAAATCTACCCCCTCTAACCCTTACCAGACAGGAATATATTCCAATTTAAGTTAGTTCTGTTCATAGATGAGTGGGAAAATATGATTGACACAGCATGTTGTTACTTATGATAAAATATCATAAGTAACAACATGCTGTCTCTTCCTATATAAAATATTTTCTAAATGCCAATATATGAAATATACAAATAAACATATCATGCATTTTAGATATGCGGTGTATGCTAACATTTGCTGCGTGAATGCAGGTGAGTGGGAAACCTTAATTAATGTCAAAACCAACTTGGAAACGGTAAGATCAAATTTCCTCTACAGCGGCTTTCACGGACTCCATCTGGGTTCAGTCTGAGTTGTGTGGTTTCGAAGAGAGAAAGTGTTAGAGACTTCCCCGTGTGTTAACGGACATGCACTTCCTCACAGCGCAGCCCTCTCTGCCAGTAGTCTGCAGCGGGATCTACAGATGGGCTCGTCCACCCCCCATCCACACCACCGAGGAAAGTGGGTGGGGAGGGGGTGTGTTTCAGAGGGCACATGCAACCCTTGGCAGTCCATGCGCTTGTGTCGGTCACTCCAGCACTATTGAACAGCTCACAGGTAACCTAATACTCACAGAATTCTCTCTTTCCACTCACTTCCTTCTTCCCAAGCCTTTCCATGACGGTCAACAGACATTTAATGACAAAGACAGGAAACTACACAGTCAAACTGCTACACATTAGGTCCAGAAAACTTCACAGCAGACAAACGAGGATCAATGAAGTCCTTCCTTCTGTCAGCCTGCTGTCACTGTGCACAGAAAAAAAATGGCCATCGCAGGATTTGTGGGAGAGCCATGACCTTAAAGCGACGGGGGAGGGGCTCATTTGTGCTAGCTGTTGTGGTGATAGTCAGAAAGTCAAGGAGGCGAATCAATACTGTGAAGGCTCTGTTGGCATGTGGAGGTCACGTGCTTTGGAGAATGTCTCAATCTCGCAGCCCCCAGGTGAAAGCCTGCTGAAATCTGGTCTTTGACTGCAGTACTGAACTCTCCGTCTGTCAGCAGCTGACCCTGGTGACCCTGGAGGGGATGGGAGGAAAAGTAGTTCTGATGGCTGAAGAGGTGAAACTCTGGCGACGGTTTAACTTTTGAAGTTTTTTTTTTTTTTTTACAGCGGTGATCATGTACAGAGTTGACTTTTTCTTGCAGAGGGTACACGACGTGTTGGGGAAGGTGTGGAAATCTGGCAGCGCTCTTGCAGTCCTTCTTCTGCCCCTCCCTCTCTCCCCCACCCCCCCTGCCCCTCAGATGCGCATGTTCAGCCCTGGTTTGGGGGGGGCCGACAGGGCTGGGCGGGGCTCGATCCCCCGCGACTTCATGAAGGACAGCAGCTGCTCAGGGATCTCCGCCAGCACGTCTTTGGCCAGGCGGGCCATGCTCAGTACCTGGTTTCCCGACCGGTCGATGTAGTCCCGGAACGGTACGAACTGCAGGACAGGAAGTCAGGCAAACGGGTGTTAGTCATAGTGTTAGGGTTAGGGTTAGGAGAATGGGTGTTAGTGCTCAGTGTTAGGGTTAGGGTCAGGAGAATGGGTGTTAGCGCTCAGTGCTAGGGTTAGGGTCAGGAGAATGGGTGTTAGTGCTCAGTTTTAGGGTTAGGGTCAGGCGAATGGGTGTTAGCGCTCAGTGTTAGGGTTAGGGTCAGGAGAATGGGTGTTAGCGCTCAGTGTTAGGGTTAGGGTCAGGAGAATGGGTGTTAGCGCTCAGTGTTAGGGTTAGGGTCAGGAGAATGGGTGTTAGCGCTCAGTGTTAGGGTTAGGGTCAGGAGAATGGGTGTTAGTGCTCAGTGCTGGGTTAGGGTCAGGGGAATGGGTGTTAGTGCTCAGTGCTGGGTTAGGGTCAGGAGAATGGGTGTTAGCGCTCAGTGTTAGGGTTAGGGTCAGGAGAATGGGTGTTAGTGCTCAGTTTTAGGGTTAGGGTCAGGCGAATGGGTGTTAGCGCTCAGTGCTAGGGTTAGGGTCAGGAGAATGGGTGTTAGTGCTCAGTTTTAGGGTTAGGGTCAGGCGAATGGGTGTTAGCGCTCAGTGTTAGCAGTGTTCAATCACTGCGTATGGGTCGCAGTGTTGCATAGCGGTAAGGAGCAGGGTTCATAACCAAAAGGTTGCTGGTTCGATTCCCCACCAGGTACTGCTGTTGTACACTTGGGCAAGGAACTTAACCCACAATTTCCTCAGTAAATATCCAGCTGTATAAATGGATAACATGTAAAAACTGTAATCTATATAAGTCGCTCTGGATAAGAGTGTCTGCTAAATGACAATAATGTAATGACAAATAATGTAATATAATTGTCAAAAGTGTCAGAATTAACAGTACGAGGAAGAAATGGAAACAACTGTTGATTTTCCCTCCACAGCACAGAGCCTGCCTTGAGGACAGTTAGCGACAGAAAAAGAGTCATACCTGTACAATGTCTCTCTCAGCAACGCGCCCCCTAGAGGACACTCTGACTTCATCGCCATCCAGCTCCTCCATGGCTGCAGAGAAAGAAGAGGAATTTGCATCAGACTCCACCACTAGGGGTCACTCTGCCAAAAGTGAAACCTTTCAATCAAATTAGCTGATAGCTTTGATGATACTGCTAAATGCTGGTCACTACTGCTAATTCAATATGCAAACAGCCCAGTTCTACTGCATAGTCTTGCATGATTATTCTGGGGGAAAAAATATTGTACTGACAAAAATAGATCATTATATTTCTGAAAGCTAATGAGATTTGCTCCTGAGATTTGGCACAGTGGTTCAAGGCTACCCACAAGGTTTTCTGCTCAGCTCCTAATAATCAGCTTTGTGATTATTCAGACAGACTGGGCAGCTCTGTGCTTCTGCTGTGATGGGTTGCTGACAGACGTGTCATTAATCACAGGTGTAGAGGGGCAGGTAAGCAGCACCAGGAGAGACAGAGGAACTGAGCATGGTTGTGGCACAGCGGGCTGACAGATGGCTGCAGAGGGCTGGGGGGAGAGGGGGCGGGAGGGGGCAGGAGGGGGCGGCAGGCCTGGGCGGAAGGTGGCCCAGCATGGTGGGGGTCTCCCGGGACACTCAGAGTGTTACACTGAGATTCCTGTAGCTCTTACTGCCACAGCGCTCTGAAATCACACACATAGGCAGGCGCGTGCACACACACATACACACACGCACACACGCACACACGCACACACACACGCACACATACACACACACACACACACACACACACACACACATGCACACACTTACATGAACGCGCACATACACACACACACACACACGTATACAACATGTATTCACACATGCACACGCACACACACACATATACATTAAGATTGCATACACACACATGCATGCACACATACACACGCAAGCACATACAAACACACAAACCCCACAAACTTGCCTACACAACTCACATACACTGTCTCACAAGCAAACCAATCACCACACAAGCGGGATAACACCTCCACACATACAGATACCAAGCTGCATAATACATGGACTACTGGGAAAAATCACACAAACACAACACACTGGCCTCACAGCACAAATACAACATACATTTTCACGATGGAGGAGAACCTGAGAAGACTTCCAGAGGATGGGGAAAAAAAGGACCTGTGTTTACAAAAATGTCAGAGGTGAAGCCGGGACAGCGGGCCCCAAATACCGACGAGGATGCTGTTAGCTGTGAGTTTCTGTATCAGGAGGCGTCCGAGCAGAGCAGCAATCTTTGTTTACTTGGGCTGTCCCGGGACCAATATCCCCCCGGTGCAGGCAGAGAGGACTGGGGCAGCCCCCGCTGATCAAAGGTTTTCTCCTCATAGCCGGTTCCACTGAAACAGCTGCCCCCAGCCCTCCCACAGCAGCTCAGCATGTAATAGGTCCCTGTGAGACCCAGCAGCTTGTTAGGCACGGGTAGCCGCGCTCACCCCCCCTCCCCCCCCCCCCAGGACCACGCAGTACTATTTGCACTTCCTTTAAGTTATGCTAATCGTTAACCCAACATGAATTCTGGAAGGAAATTCATTTCCCAGGTCGCCAATGTATACATTTATTTTCGTTCCGATTCGCTGTGCTTCGTGATTTCATATCTGCCCCTCACACCTTCCTCAGTCGCACGTAAAAATTTCAAAATGTTTAAATTATTGAAGACCAGAGGCCGCCGAGATTAGATTAAGTTAGTAGGGCTTCGTGCTAAAAATAACTGACTTTATTTGATTATCTTCTATTACAAATTAACTGGACTTCCCCTTTTCCTGTGAGCCTCCAAATGTGAAAGGCAGCAAAGGCCAAGACCAAACGAAGACGAACCTGAGACCGTGCTGAGACAACACTGAGACCTCGCGGAGACCACACAGAAACTGAAGCAAGACCACAGTGAGACATCACAGGGACTGAAATGAGACCTCACGGACACCTGAACTAAGACCACTTTCAGACCTCGAGGACATCCAACTGAGATCACCAATAAGACTGCACTCATCAGAACACCAACCAATTTGCAAAAAAAAAGAAGGATCAAAGTAAGTAAAGTAAGAAGAGTCGAAAGAAGAAAAGAAAAATAACAAGAGGGTTTAGCTGTATTAGGGTAAAGCTTTTAGACAGCACTCATGCAAGACCCTTTCAATTCGGTGAACTCTGGAAGAGTGAGTGCCTCTTGAAAAGTATTCAGTATTGGTCAAATCACTGCAAAGACAGCAGAATTTTATTCGGGGCTGTCATTTCTCAGAACTCATTCCAGACTAGATAAGCAGCGCCAGGGCCAGCACACCAATTTTTATCCATTAAGGAGCACGAAGTGAAGACTTTCTGTGCCTCCATGTACAGACATACCTACTAGTCCACCGTAATCACAGTGCTAGACCATTCAATCAAAGCCAAAAAAAAAAAACAACACCCCCCCCCCCCCCCCCGACAAATGTAGCCCAAATGAATCCTTGTAAATGGGATAGGAAAGGGGTTTGAAGCTTTCAAGTTCTCCAAATGTACTGTCTCCACTTAAACCAGCCCCATGCCATGATTCTGTTGCAATATTGGCAACATCAAAGATTCCCTATCAGGAAGTAACTGAACTATATATGCTTTGTGATTTAAATTCCACCCCTGCCATCTCGGAGCAGAAGGTCTTGCCACAGGAACTCTTAAAAAGCAAATAAAATACCTTCCTGTGGCGGGTAGGGCAGGGTGATACATGATCTCTTGGAAGCTGGTGCTGGTGGACACAGTGAAACCCACAATAATGGTCCTTCTTTCGGCCTCATGAAGGGAGAGAGCCACCAGAAATGTCAGCCAGGAGACTGCTGCTTCTCTCTTCTCACGGGTCTGAGACAGTACTGTGCCATGGCGGCTCATCCAGGCTACCACCAATCAGTGCACAGCATGGCAAAAACGGTGCCCGGGAGAGAGCTTAACCGTGGCTGGATCAGAGAGGGGCAGGACTCTCCAGCTCGCCCCCCCCATCCCCCCTCCCACCTCGCACCCACAGCAACGCACTCACCATCAAACTCGGCAGGTCCCACTCCCACGATGATGATGGACATTGGCAAGGATGAAGCCTGGGGAGACGGAGACACACACAGACACACACACACCCACCGAGTGCAAACGCTTCACTACGGGTGCTGAGAAGTACACACTGCCTCCCTCCTCCTAACAAGGGCGCCATGACAAAGTGTGTCTTCCTACATACTGTAAATCAGCTCGCATTACGCATCCACTGAATAAATTATCACTACTGCTGCTGCTGCGACAGCGACTGTATGACTGTATGTGCTGGAACAGATACTTATATACGCTGGAACAGATATGATATATGCTGGAACAGATAATTATATACACTGGAACAGATATGAAATATGCTAGAACAGATAGTATATATGCTGGAATAGATACTATATATGCAGGAACAGATACTATATAAGCTGGAACAGCTACTATGTCCACTGGAACAGATACAAAATATGCTGGAGCAGTTACTATATATGCTGGGACAGATGCTATATAAACTGGAACAGATACCATATATGCTGGAAGAGATACCATATATGCTGGAACAGATATGCTCATAACAGAGCCAAGAATCACACTGCAAAATGACACACGTTTTGCAGATCACAAATAAAACGTCATTCGCTCATTTTCATACACGGTTTATAAACCTATCCGTCCTGCAGTCCATGCGGACACTCGCGCCTCGGGCTCCACGCGAGGCGGACAGCCGATGGCCGACATACTCACATTGACCACGGCCTCCTTGGTCTGGACCATGTCGGAGATGACCCCGTCTGTGATCATCAGCAGGACGAAGTACTGAGACCCGTCCGTCACGTCGGCCGCTGACCTGGGGTACAACACAGGTGTGACCTTTCAGAGGTGGCGTTACAGCACTCGGGTTCTCTTCTGGAGCAATTACAGGACCTCAAATAACATTGCTACGGTTAAACTACAGTTCAGACTGGTTGGACATGTTTCATTCAGTTGTGCTATTGCCTCCTCTAATATTCATGGGTGTAAAGTATTTAGAAGTGCCTAGAATAGTTCTGTAAAACCACCAACACAGCCACCTGCATGGTTCAGTTGTTTAAAGCCCTGATTCTGATAGAAGGCTGAGCCCTATGTCCGGGTTCGAATGGACAATGACCGTGAGCACACAGTGGCGGGAAAAATTGGCTTTGATGACAGGTGTAGGGGAGGGTATGTTGGCACCCAACGACTCTTCCGGAATCCTATGACATCACGGAGATACGCCTACCTTCTGTACTGCTTCTGCTTCCTGGTGCATTGTAGGATTTGTGGTGTGAAAACGAGTCACATTGGTGTGTGTGTGTGTGTGTGTGTGTGTGTGTGTGTGTGTGTGTGTGTTGGAGGACTGCGCTCTCTCCTTTGTCAATGGAGAGATTGTCATGCTGAGATTAGCCTAAAGTACAACTGGCGACCACAATAAAAACATTGGGTGAAAAAGGCAGAAAAATGTATACAAAATAATAAAACCACTGATACAGAGAATAACCTGTACACAGTATAGCTGGGCTGGAGTACCAGCACTTTGCAGGAGTATACCAAATAAGCAGGTCACACCAATAAAATAATAATACATATGGTTAAATTATACCATGATTCTGATTGCCATAATAATCCATGAACTGATCATGAGAGAGGACGGTTATAATGAAAAAAAAAAATCCTCAAAATGTCGCTCCGCTCTTTGCCAAATCCCTGTCTTTCTTTTTCATCAAGACAAGCCATGAGCAGTGTGATGCGGAATTACATCAACGCCCCGTTTCAATTTCTATTTTTCTTTTTTTTTTTTTACCTTGTCTTTTCTTCTCTTTTCTTTCCTCTTTTTTGTCTGACGGGCTATAAATACGAGCCTGATATGTGGCGAGAGGAGGAGACAGCATCTGGATAGTGTCCCCTGCTCGGCTCTCCCCTCGGCCAGACCGGGCTGGAGGGGTCATAAATCCCTGATAAAAATAGTCACGCTTGGACGAGTGCCCAGCCAATCGATGGCCCTCCGCTCCCCCCAACCCCCGCGCAACCCCCCCCCCCCCCCACCCCCCCGGCCTGAGAGGTGCAGGTCAGTTGCTGAGGCATTCAGACTTTCTCCAGTTCTGAGCCGCTGTCGGCTCTTGCCCTTTCTATGCTGGTCAGTGTATGTGACTTAACCCAGAATTTCCTCAGTAAATATCCAGCCATGTAAATGGATACAATTGCAATCTATGTAATTTGCTCTGGATAAAAGCGTCTGCTAAATGACACTAATGTAATGTAATGTACAGTACAGGTCGTATCATTTCCCCTCGGTTTAAATATCAGTAACTGTAAATGCATTCCTACGGTATTGTTTTTCATGGTGTATTTATAGCGCCCTGATCACCGTAGTAATCGTACCTCCAGCGTTTGATCTCCGTTATGCCCCTGCATGCCGGGCTGTGCTGGAGGATTTGAACCCTCACATTTGCTGAGAGCCAGGCAGGGAGGGCGGGGGGGGGGGGGGGAGGGGGGGGGGCGGGGGAGCAGCCAGTGTCCTCTCTGCTCCGTCCCACCTGCTGCCACGCTGGGGCTTTGTCACCCCCCCACGTTTCCACACCTCTGCTCTGCTGGAGCTCCCGCAGTGAGCCGGGGGGGGAGCGGGGAAACAGGCCAGGGCTGGAAGCTGGCCGGCCGGCCCACCTGCGCCGTGGCTGAACGGGCTTCCGGGACCTGTCCTTGTTTAGCATCCTCTACCCGAGAGCAACGTGGCGCGGAGTGATGACCTCATCGGGGCCTCTCCCACAAAGCATATGTTGTACACTTTGTTGCCTGTGTGGCACCATTGCTTCTGAATCAAATCTCACAGAAATTACATGACATTATTGTCATTTAGCAGATGCTTTTATCCAGGGCAACTTGCATAGGTAACAGTTCTATATATAATATACAAAATTAATTGATACAACAGAATATTTACTAAGGCAGGTGTGGGTTAAGTGCCTTACCCAAACAGTGCCCCAGTGGGGAATCAAACGGATACGAGCCCTACACATTACCACTACTCCACACTGCCACCCGAAATCCTACACACAGACCTGCAGACCCGTCCCGGGCAGTAACAGACAGCATGTCGGCGAGCGGCACGTTTTATCGGCTCCGAGCTTCTCTGTCCTGGGAAGGACACAGCTGTGCAGGTGTTTATGCCAGTCTGCTTCCTGTGCGTCACCGTGTTCATGCCCACGGTCACGACGAACCGTGTAAATCAGAGAGGTGTAAATACGTGGAAAACGGTTCCTCTCTGCATCCCGCCAGACGGCCAGCGACGCCATGGGGGGCCCGGGGGTGGGGAGCGTGGGGGGGGGGGGGGGGGGGGGGGCGGTCGCCAGCAGGTTGCCCCTTCCCGCCGAGCCTGCCGCGGTATCACCAGCTGCTGTTGAGAACGCCCGTACGCTAACGGCCGGACGCAAGTGCTCTGTCCTCATAACGCCCCTCATCGCACAGATAAGAGGAGGTTCGCAATTTGCTTTTCGAGCGGAGCTAAGCAGTCGTGAAATGACACCCTGTGATTCCGTCTGGTCTACGACTGCCGAAAGTGTTTTGATTTGCTGTTTACCCTGATTCCTGCCGCCAGCTGCGTCAGGTTTGATGGGCGTTTCAAGCGAAAAGTCTGGATGTCTGAAGATACAGCTCGTCGCATAGGCGTGATGGATTCTGGTTATATGAGGGTGGTCACAGTGTTGTATGCACCAATGAAACATCCACTCTGAGTGCCGAGGAGCAATCAATCAGTGTGTAGAGATTGCAGGAAGCAGCAGCCTGGCTCAGTGACAAATATTACTACAGATTGAGAGTGGCACCCTGCTGTCAAGCAATATTAAGGTCTGCAGATCACACAATCATATATCGACAATCTGTGCAGCGGCAAATACCTTACAATTGTCTGTTACAGGCAAATGGAAAATGCCACAAGTAAATTCACATTACACTAGATGTTGAGATAAGAAAAGAGTGTTGTATGGAGGGACATTGTGACTTTAACATCTCATATATATGCAAGGGTGTCCTAGAGGAGCTAAGATCCTAGAGGGTCCTAGAGAAGTGTTTATATACTGTAGTTTAGTGCAGGGAATATTGCTGATATGTCACCAGTACCAGAATGAAACCGTATCGACTGTGCATTAAATTAACATTGCACGGTTTTCAAAAAGCTGTTTTCTGGGGTCGTCAGAAGACTTCTTAAAGACCGCAAGGACCCCAAGGGTACATTAGCAGTGCCCTAGCGGGCACTCAGAACAGCAACCTTTCGGTTACAAGCCATATACCTTACCATTACGCCACACTGCTGAGCAGTAACTGACAAGAGATGAGCTTCCTTTTATACAGTAGCTAACAGGAGCCGTTTTCAGCCTTAATGTCAGAATAATCTGACAGTATCTCCACAACAGAAGCAGATAGTTCCAGAACAGTGGCATAAAGAGAAGGAATTTCAGTTCAGTTGACTCGTCCGCTCAGATATGCTGTGCACAGAAAAATGTACAATTTGTGTCTGATAGACTGCATCTGTTATATGGCCCAGTATCAGTGTCAGTCACACACATAAAGAATGCATGTCTCCCTTCAGCTGCACACATGAAGCCCACCTAAGACAATTATTTTTGCCATCACAGGGAACCTTTGAGGATGCAGATGGAGAGGGAGAGGGAGTGCTATGGTCCAGGGGGACTGCATGACACAGAGAAACACACAGCCTTACAGCCCAGGGGCTGAACACTGCAGGAGTGTGTGTGTGTGTGTGTGTGTGTGTGTGCGTGTGTGTGTGTGTGTGTGCGTGTGTGCGTGTGTGCGTGTGTGCGTGTGTGTGTGTGTGCGTGTGTGTGTGTGTGTGTGTGTAAGAGTGTGTGAACGCATATTGGATGGATGCATATTTATGTACAGTATCTGCCTGGATTCTGACATATATACACTGGTTTCAGTGTATATATGTCAGAATATATAGTCTCAGACATGTTCAGGAGCTACAGTGCACAGATGTCTCCTAAAATGGATACAAAGATTGCTATGGAATTATGTTACAGTATAAAGTGGCCATACAATTTCATACAATTTTCTTCTTTCTGTAGGCAGTAAAGCGGTTCTACGGTGATCATCTGTTTCACCCAGTCTCTTTCAAGCTGTGACGGAATCCTCGGCAACCCACTGACCAGCCCTGCGGTAAACTCATGCAGTGTGAAGCGAACCCACATACAGCACCGAACCGGTTAGCAAGGGAGAGTGTCCTGGAAAGACTGGCAGGAAAATCAGTCAAGTCAGAGTGCTGTGGCTCTCCCTGGGCTTATTTTGTAAAATCAAAATGTTGACATAATGATGAGCAGCACAATTTGTTGTCATTGTGAGACTCACTGAACTCAAACTCTGACTGGAGATGGGTGTTTTAGCCCATGTGCCATGCTTTCTGCCACAGACTTTCAACAGTCACTACAGACTCATGACTTTAAATCATATGGCCATGCACATTTTGCTAATTTGCAACTAGACAACTAGCTTATGGTTAGTTAGGTAAATTCAAGAGATATGTAGCTGGTAGGATACCATCACCTCTTACGGCTTTAGCTAAAAAGGGTGAATTAGCCAGTAATAATGGTCACGTAATCTCCAGTTTTTCATGGTAACATGCAGGCCTACTAGTTAGTATTCACAGTAGCAATGTTAGCAAGCTAATTTCTAAATGTAGACATTAGCCAGCTTTCCCTGACTACTGTCACTTGCTTGTTGCTAAGGTGATGGGGGCACTAGTTACAACCCGAACATTCCATAAAGCTCTTATCTTTAGCTTTTAAAACACATTTTAAAATGGGTCATGGATACAGCTATGTAAATAAAATAAAGTCTAGTATGCATCATTTTGAATTCACAAAGGTTTGACCATACCCAACCAGGATTTATTGCGAGGAATGCCACAGACAATTTTGCTTTCTTTTTTTTGTTACTCATTATAACTTCAAAAATGTCAGACAGATGTTATCTAAACTTGCCCTAACATTTCTCACTGGTGAATTCACTAGGTACACACATATTCATTCATATTAATTTTGAAAAATGATAGCACTGAAGGCTGGCTTTAAAAACAGGCCCTGTGCACACTCTCGCATACTTCGAACTAGTGATTAGTGATTTCCAGACAATGTTTGTTTTTTTAAGCTACGATATGAATATTTTGTGCTAATTATCTATTTGTGTGAATCATATTCATAAGGGCAGTACTCAGGGCTCATTCGTACCTCCACCCGCACCCCACTCCGTACTCGTAACTCCACCTGAACCCCACTCTTTGCCCTGCCATGTCTTACCGCGCCACCTGGTTGATGACGGGGGCGAAGTTGGTGGGTCCGTACAGCTGCACGGTTCTCAGACTCTGGAAGTAAGCCTCCAGAACGCCTTCGATGCCCACGCAGTTGGGATTTTCACCGTTGGAGTTCTGCGGGAGACGGGACAGAATCGAATTAGTGAGCTGGGACTTGGGAGACTCTAATGAGGAAATCCTTAACGCATTCCTTTCCATAAAACTGTACTCAGCATCAAAAGGCAACATCTCAATAACCTAAAATATTGACAACCAATACTGGGCAGTATAACTGTTTAGTTTTCAGAGGAAATCAGATTTTTTTGTGCACTAGTGTAATTCTTAAAATGGTTTCTTGGAATGAGCAGAGAACTACAGCTAGAGTTAAGCTCCCCTTCACTAATGCCCCAGGTCAATTCATCTCTCAGTGTCTCCTACACCCAGTCAGCCTAACAAAGACAGTGAAAACTCCATTTTCCCTGCATTTAAAAGCCACAGGCTCTCTGCCATGTCTATGAATAGAAATGATCACACAGAAGTAAAATGGGAAAAAAGACTTTTTGACCTAAAAAATGAAAATGGTGTGAAAGAAAAAAAAATAGTTTAGGTTGCACCTAATTAGAATAATGCTTTAAGGCTTTAATGTAGAACTGGAGTGAAAAAAAAGAAAACTTGGCTGAATTGTCAACTCAAGCCTCTTAATCTTATTTTTTTCTTAGTGCAACACTAAGGTGCCATTTTAATGAGATGCTAGTAGGTGTAAAAACCACTATATCTAAAATTGCTTGCCATTATTGCTTGCCAATCAGTCCTGACTTTTAGACATAGTCGATCACATTGTTTACAAAACAGCTAAACTGACAGAGCTTAAAGATAGCTTTGGGGCAAAGAAGTGTGCTGGGGTTGTTACATGGGAGAGACTGTTTACTGAAAAAAATACTAATGAAAAATGTTGTCCATGTCACAAAAAAAAGTTACACTTGTTAAATTCCTCCAGTCAAAGTTGAAACTATACATACCAAACCCCTGACAGACAATGTCTGGGCCTGACTGAATTGCACATAATGATGAGCTGAATTCTTCCTAATCGCATTAACTGCGAGGAGATGGACCCTTTAGCTGTTCCGCAAGAAAGTGCTACTCAGCTAGCAAGAGTGGAAGAGGTCCAGCTGGAACAGGCTCCTGAATAAGTTTTAGGGATTTTAAAGAATGCATACTAATTTGTAGAGCAGCAGCAAATTCAAGTTCCCTATTACAACTCTGCCACACTGCTGCCCCTGGGTTACAGTGAGGTACAAAATGCAGAGTCGTAAGGAGCAGGGCTTGTAACCGTAAGGTTGCTGGTTCAATTCCCTGCTGGGTAACTGCGGCTGTACCCTTGGGCAAGGCACTTAACCCAGAACTGCCTCAGTAAATATCCAGCTACATAAATGGATGGCGCATAAAAATTTTAATCTGTGTTAGTCGCTCTGGATAAGAGCGCCTACTAAATGACAATAATGTAATGTAAAAAAAAATACATATATATCTTCGTAAAAGTATTCAGGAACATGAACCACTGCAGAGAAGCAACTGCTGAGAATCATGGGCGTCATTTACGCTGGGGACACATTTCCACCACCTTCTGTCTTGGCCCATTTCGTTCCCACCACTTTAAAAAGGCGTGAACACGTCAAACCCGCCGTTGTCCCCTGCACTTTTCAAAACAAGCTGACGCCCATGCTGAGAATAATTTAGCAGAGAGCCAAGCACAGAACCTCAGATCAGGGCCTTAAGAACTCCGTGCGACCTCCACTGCTAGGCAGTCTCAATGAATTAAAATAGCAGCGCTTGACTGTGCTCCACCTTTGGCTTGTTATGGTAGCCTTTAATTTGGAAAGTTGACTGAATGATGGCTGTATTTTTTTTTTTTTTTTGGAGTATGCAAACTTAAAGACAGTGATGAATCTCCTGAACGTGTACGAATATGTAAGAAATGTCCAAACATTTTGGAAAAAATTGAAGTTATAGACGCTATTTTTGGATCTCCTCAAGTCTCTTTCTCTGTGCCTGCTATTGCTTGGCTGTGCAACCTCACAGGGAAAATAAAATAACAATGAATTTAGGCGTTACATTCATATAAAAAAAGTTTATTTCGTGTGGACATCATTACCAGCTTATAATGTGCATTATTACCATGATGTGAGCAGATTTACTTGGTTAGCAGAATAGAGGATACATTACTTCTCGAAGAGAATAGTTAAAAAGACCAATGCTTTCATGCCTGTTCCCGCCCCTTACAAAAAAAAAAAAAAAAAAAAAAAAAAAAAAAACTTCTTGAATAAGTCTAGTATTTTCCATTCCCCTCAAGGCAGTGAAGAACAGGACTGTTCATTCAGCAAGGGAATGAGTTTATTTATCACAAAGAAGCAGAATAAAAAAAGTTACGTAAGTCCGAAAGCTAGGCGGCTCCCGTCCCTCTGTAGTGTTAATGGGACTTCTGTTTTGAATTAATTACTTGAATGCATTTCTGAGCCGTTGCGTCAGAAAGCTGCCGCCGCACCGAGTTTGCACACAAGTTCCGAGACGTGCTGTACATATCTGCTCGTGCTTCCTTCCTCTCCTGACGGAACATTTGACTGGCAGATGTTCCATATCGCAGAACGCCTCGACTTCATCTGTTTCCCAACATGAAACAGTGCGGAAGTGACTACTGTGTGCAAGCTGCAGTAATTGGACGGTCCTCAAATCTCGAGGAAAAGGACAATTCTTCCCTCTCTAATCAGTGAGTCCTGTGTACCATCAACAGTCAGGTAAAAGACAACATCAAGAGAAGAATCATTTTCTTTGCCATTTTCCTTTGGTACATCATCTTTTTCTCGCCATTTCCTGTCCACCAGAGTACTTTTCTTTCTGTGAGTCTGTGCAGGTCCATTTTTCTTAATTTTCCATTTCTTACATCTACTGTTGTGTGCTTCATGATTCATGTGTTCTCTTTCCCCAACTGTCTGCCCCATCTCTGGAGAAAACCACATCACAGATCTGTCAGGCCCATCACTCAAGCTTGTCAGCCTTGCAGAACAATCATTAAATTTATCTTTTAGTGATTTATTCATAGCTTTTACTTATTAACACATTAAAATAAGTTTCAGTTATAATCACTGTGTAGAAGCCTGGTGGCCACGCACAACTCCCATGGAAAATACTTTGGATATAACCCAGAGAATCATACTGTACAACTATCATTTAAATGGAGCTTATGAATGAAGCTCCCTCTAGTACAATGGCAATTGGTCGAGTGACAGCTGAATCACTTCCGCCCAATCTGGCGCCTTACCAGAGGGAACGCGTGTGAGATCTTTCCGTCTGGGGGCAGCTTGGCGCCGAAGCCGTACGCGGGGAAGAGCTTGTCGCTGTCGTAGTCCTGTATGATCTCACCCACAGCCTTCAAGGCCATGGCATAGGCGTTCATCTGGTATGGGTTCATGTAGTGCAGAGAGGTGGGCTGAGATGGGTTGCCTGAACAAGACACAACTCCCTCATTTTTCGGAATACACACACCGTGCAATTCAGCGCGATTTGGTGTAGAGCATAAATGTGGCACTAGTGTTATCGTTAATAGCTGTATGAAGACGCATGAGCATAGCATTCTCTGATAGCTGTAACATAGCATGCTCAGCATGGGAAACACTTGCCATTGGACGCGGTGAAGTCTATGGCTACTGTGAAGTTCAGCTGTGTCCTGGAGAGATAAGAACATTGTAAAAATTCACCTACTAATAAAGCACACAGATTCACACATTTGCTTGTGCATCCTTCACATGCAGCACCTTCATACTATACAACCAGAGAAAATGCAAATGTTGGCGATCCCTACACATTACAGCTACATGCAAATATTCCACACTAACATCATATCTTTCCATACATTTGGCTGAGAAAATCCTTCTCCTTAATTAAGCCACCACGGAATCCATTTAAATGTCTCACCCCTCCACAGAGTCTCAGATTAACTCCAATTTAATAGTTTTTTGTAATCCCTTTACTGAGACCATGCCACCGCTTAAATGGTAATTGATAAGAGTGACAGATGAAATATCCATAAAATACAGTAATTTCATCATATATATGTCACACGGCATGATGTACGATCAGCATAAATGTAGCCCATAAGGATCTCCCGCTGGTTTTCATTTTCAAATATTTCTTCCAGGCAAAATTGATGACGAGCCCTGAGATAATGTAGGCTAAATAATTGTAAGGAGATGAAGAATTTATCACTTTTCAGAGCACTTTTCAGAGAACGTTGCTGTCTGATCATGCACCCCCCCCCCCCCCCCCCCCCCCGCCCACTAGAAGTCACTACTACGTGTCACATGTTCATCCATGTTAATGGAAGTGCTAACACTGAGTCTGTAAAGACCTCGGAGAGTCCATCTCTGCACTAAACGGCAGTCAGGTGAAACATCCTCGCTGGGGGTTTGATAAAGGGGTTATCTGACAGGGAAACTGCGGAAACCGCAGTGCAGCCGACAGCTCGGTGTGTCCGCGGATGAGGATCCGGCAGATAGCTGTCGGCGTGCTGAGCTGCCGAGCTCTTAATTAACGCTGATGCGATTGGCATTCCGCTCACCCTCCGCGGATGAAATCCACGAACGTGTACTCCGACTCCACTTTGAAGGACAGCAGAGTCACCTGGAGACAGCGATGGAAGAAAGATTATGCCAGATTGGTTTTTTACGTTTTACGATGATGGATAATTTTTCGTGATGAATTACCACATTTGCAAATATGACAGGCAGGTGATGAAATTGGTACTTACTGTGCCGGAATTGATGTATTTTTTCTTTTTGCCTTTCTTTTTGGGATTTAAAACCTGATATGGTACCAAAAAAGATGAATTAACTGATATCTGAGTGACGGGAGCATCAAACATTCTATCACAATAGGAATCAAAATATCTAAAGAAAAGGCCACTTCAATGTAACAAGATGTTCAGTATAAACATGGGGAACCAGGAAGCGATACCAGCTTCCAACGGTTTGTCTCCTACCTCATAGACGTTGAACTGGCTCTGGCCGCGAGACAGTTCTCTGTAGCTGGTGGTGAACTCGCCGATGAAGTCATGGCTGTGGGGGTCATTGGAAGAAGTGGGGAGTCATTGGGGGAAATGGGGGCGCGGGGGAAAGAGGGGGGTTTGTAGAAGGATGAGACTTATGACCTCACAACAGTCCCTCCCTACAGTACCCCTGCTGTTCGCTGTAGCCCAGCACCTCTTGTCCCCGACTCACCCCCTCTGTTCCGAATGTTTGGATGCTTATGCTTTTCACTGCACTGAATAAAATAAACCTTGGGTGCGGGCACACCATTTCTCCATACCCCCCCACCCCCCCCAAATGCTCCCAAATGCCGTGGATATCCTTATGAATATTTTGGACTGTCTCTGTGTGTGGCTGAAATATTTATAGACAACCCATCTCAGGATTGACAATATCAAAGTGCAGCCCAGTTCACTCCCCAGGAAGCAAACTCACAGGGGGGTATGCGGAGTGGGGCGGAGAGGGGTGTGGGGGGGGGGAGCGTAGCGGGGGGAAGGAGGCACCAAATCTTCCAGTAATGTGTGTCATGCATTTTAGTGCCTCTCCGTTATTGCGTGCTCTTAAACCACAGAGAAGTGACTGATGATCTAAGGGTCTAACCTCACTAAATCACTGCAGCCCTTAACTGTCCTTAATAACTGAATAATGAATTTAGGCAAATATTACATTTTCTTCTTCTTCTTCTTTACATTATTCTTACATATGCTATATATTATTACAAGTTCGGCGGTAATTGAAAAACATTATGAAGCAATGCTTGAATCTATGACTCAAACCTGTGTGATGTTCCGTGGTACTTAAACAACATCCTAAATCCGACTGCCCCAATGTGAAGGTGAACGGGGGCGTGAGTTTCTTTGTATGGCATGGCTGTACAAACCTAATGTCTCATTCCAGTAGTGATTGCCCACTATGGATACAGTACACTGAAACAACATGGAGTCTCCATGACAAAAGTATGGCATGAAACATGTATATGAAAAATGTACTTCATATGTTGTCTTTCCTTATAAAAATGAATTGTAACATTGAACCTGCTTCACATAATGGACCACAGGGACTACATTAAATTATAATGCTCAAAAACATAAGTAAAAAATGTGTATACCAATCAAGTTGACATATGCAGCTGTCAAAGAGAGCGAATGAATACAGACCGTAGAGGAATTGTGTAAAATAAAACTGTACCCGGTAGCAGATTCTGAGACAGACCGGAGGGAATGAGGTTTTTATGAATAAAATCACCATAAAAAAGGACAATGCTGAAACTATCGCTCCTCTTTTCAGAAATTGTCCAGAGCTCGGACAGCTGAGCACTGTGAAATGGGCTCATTCAGAACCAGCGGACGAGAAAGGAGCGCTGACAATGGGCCGGAGGATGGAGGGGCGGGCGGACATTTTTCAGAGTTACCTGCCGTCTCTGTCCCAGTCGTACACGTCCACCTTGACCGTTCTGGCGAGAAACGAGAAAATTAGGAATGTGATGAGTAAAGCAAAGAGACAGAGATGACAGAGAGAGAGAGAGAGGGGAAAAAAGACGAGTGAGAGAGCAAGAAGAGAAAAGAGCATGAATGCATTTTAATTTCGCAGACGAGATGGATATCTCCCGCTCTCCAGGAGCCCAAGGCTTCAAATCAACCTCTCCATTAGGAAATAATGATGTAGCATTTGACACAAGATCCATATGATATTCATATTACTGAATCAAGAGGAAGAACTCTTGCAGCCCCCAGGAGCCAACAGCACACGGAGGCATAAACCACCTGACCTGGCAACAGCCAATAGGAACTGGAGGAAGGTGGTGGTGACTGCATAATGGGAGAGACCAGTTCTTCCAAGGGCAAAAGAGAAAATTGTTTTCTTGAGCATAATAATTATAATGCTAAAACAATACTGAAATCAAGATTGATTAAACTATATCATAAACAGCAGGAAAATGCTTGCAACAAATAATTTTTCAATAAACCATAAAAATTTTAAATTAAAAAGTAAAAAATGAAAGCAGGTAATTCAGAAACAGCAGCTGGAACGAAAAATCAGAATCTAACAAAAATTTAATTAAACTGTTTTGAACCATTTTCACGCATCTATTAGGGCTCACTGGGTAGCCAGGCTTAGACCCTCGTTACAGTAACTACAACTGACAGATCCGCAGTGAAGTCTTGTTGTCTCTGATGCCACGCTAATGCAAGCGCATGAAAAAGCACACGCAGTTGCCAATTGTCAAACATCAGCTCCAAGATGCACATTACACTTCTCCTCAATCTTCATTACGGTGAGAAATACAGAGGGATTATAGAGTTTATGCGTGTTGGCTTCGGGCTAATCTAATTTCCCACGCTTGCTGACTATAAAAGAAATGCAACAGTAAAGTCAGGCTGTCCTCTTTCACTGCGCTGCGTCTTAGAGTTAGAATTACCAAACAAAATAAAAGCAAAAGCACCAGCAAAAGTCCTGCCAGTTCTCTGATGAGGGAGTATCTGCTGTGGGAGGGAGAGCTGGCTGTTCCGCTCGTGGAGGAGGCAGAGTGGATCGGAGCCCTGATCCTCTGTGATAATCCCAATAACGCCAGCGCTGGCCTGTGGGAGTCCTTGGCCGAACTGCTGGCATTATTCTGATCAGCACAGAGTGCGCTGCCACTCCCAGAATTCCCTGCATAACGGATGATCCAGAGGAGAGAGAGAGAGACGCGAGAGCGCTGCTCTGTGACCGAACGCTCCTTCCGTGGTCAGAGGCTGAGCGTTTCCAGGCAATGCACACCAGGGAAAAAAGCTTCAGGACAGAGTGAGTGTCTGCACCACACTGCTGCCTGTCCCGCCCCGTCCCCTCTCTCCCGCTCACCTGTCGTAGTCACCATTGCAAAGCGCCCGGACGGGGATGGTGAACGGCTGCCACACCGGGTTCAGCGTGTTCTTTATCACCTCCGTCTTGTGGCAGATAGTGAACCTACAAAACAGAGAACACAGCCTGACTGCCAAACAGAGAACACAGCCTAACAGAAACACAGGGCACAGAGTCTGACTGTAACACAGGGCACAGAGCCTGACTGTAACACAGAGTCTGACTGTAACACAGAGTCTGACTGTAACACAGGGCACAGAGTCTGACTGTAACACAGTCTGACTGTAACACAGAGCACAGAGCCTGACTGTAACACAGAGTCTGACTGTAACACAGAGCACAGAGCCTGACTGTAACACAGAGTCTTACTGTAACACAGAGTCTGACTGTAACACAGAACACAGAGACTGACTGTAACACAGAGCCTGACTGAAGTACACTGGGCCAGGCTTCGACTGCTTTTGCTCTACATTCACACTCACGTCCCATCCTCGTTACTGCGGTAAAACACCAGGAAGGGGTCTGACTTCCCAAAGAAGTCCTTCTTGTCCAGTTTGTTGGCACACAGCTGCATGGTAGCAATGTCCTGTAGAAAATAAACATGGAGCTCAGAGGCACAATGCATATGATGCTGGTACTGTAGGAATGGCAGTACGACTGAGCAGAAACGCACAGATACACAGACACTGGAATGGCCACAGGTGTAAGGCGTGAGCTGGGAGACGGAGACTGTCTTGGGTGGAAAATCTTTCTCTGCTGTGAGGAAATAGCACCATAAAATGAGTGGTGGGTATACCAACATGTTTACATTTTCTTTAACTATCTGCACAAGGCCAAAACACATCTTACGTTTTGCAAAAAACGTAATTGCATTTTAATGAAACACATATTCAGAGCAAATGCCCTTCAGATCCCTCTGCAAGGTGACTGTAAAAAGATTTGCTAAAAAGGTTTGCTTTCTGGGCATTTTCCCCCTTTCACAACATTAAAAACATTCTACAGATTAATTATTTCTTCTTAAATAAATTAAATCCCCCTCACAACCTTTGGTAGCAAATCTAATTAAAAAAAAAAAACAGATTATTGAATTGAGTCACAGAATTAGCAGTGGGCACAGAAATGATGAGAAAAAAACAAACATGAAAGATAAATTTGCAGTGCAGCCTAATGGGCAAGCATACAGCAGATGCATGGGTCAAAGGTCACAGCAATCAGCTGCTCAATGAATGCAAAAGAAGGCGAGTCCTAAGGCGGCGTGGCTGCTTATTTCCTGTTTGTTCCTGCATTTCTTTTTTTCAATTTTTCAATGGCTTTTTGTGTCTGTGCTATGGTTTGCTGTGACCATGTTTCTACACCCCCCCATCTCCCTTTATTGACACACCATCTCCAACCCACAGGGCTACCTAGGGGGGGGGGGGGGTGCATCGCTTCCAGGATAAAAATCTACCCAGTACTCCTGAATCAACCCACGGACCCACCCTGAGGTTGCCTGAGCTGAGTGATTCTGGAGCACACACTATGCAATGACCGTGGGTTTGGATGATGAACAGTTGTAGATGTTTTTGGGGGGGTTGTTGGTTTGGGGGGGTTCAATCCCAGAAGCCAGAAGTTTCGGAGTTTCCTCATTACTCAGTCTCTGGCAGCCTTCTGTACGGGCTGGCTGTGCAATCATCGTCATGACAAACACGTCTCCTCCTAATTGGGCCTCATAATCACTCAGCCATTGAGGTAGGAGAGGATGATTCATAATTCAGAGGGTTTTACTCCCTGCAGAAGAATGGGAGATAACTCGATGTGCTGAACGGGTGATTGTGTCTTCATTACCCTAGACACAGTTGTTTATTTGCGTCGGTCTGCGGGAATGCGTGGAGCCCTGAGTGGGTCCAGTCATGTGTAGAGCCCTGATTTAATGATGCCCCCCCCCCCCCCCCCCCCAAGAGCCACCATCTCCCACTGCACTGACATCAGCCTCTCCTTCATAACCTGAATTACTGGGTAACATCTCACACTGCACTGAGATCAGTTCCTCCCTCTTGCCCTGAATTACTGAGTAACATCTTCCACTGTACTGAGATCAGCTCCGCCCTCCTCACTTTAATTAATGAGTAACATCTCACACTGCACTGAGGTCAGCTCCGCCCTCCTCACCTGAATCACTGATCTACGCATACTTGCACTGTCCGCTGATATGTTACAAGCTTGAAACCAAACATTCACAATAAATAAACACAACCATGAGGGGAATATAAGATTCTTTTTTGAAGTCTCTGCGATGGAACCTGTCAAACAAAACAACATCTATTCCATCTATCAAGTGAGAGGAATACACCAGATGAGAGCAAAGTACCTGTCTTCTTATTTTCAGAGAGAAAGCCTAGATGAATAAAGAGATAAAAGAAGCTGGTGCCAGCTAAGATATCTCAACACGCTGTCAGGCTATAAAAAAAGGATGCGCTAAAGGAACGAGAGAGACAGGGCAAGAAGTTGGAGCTGGGGGATTCTGCTCTACAACCTCTCTCTGTCAAAATGTTTCCTTGGCTCCTTTCTTCGGCACTGTTGTATCTTTGACTCCGAGCTATTCAAAACAAACTACCTACTCTTCCTTACAGTGTAAAACAGCGAATGTGTATGCATTTATGAATACTTGTGTGCAACGTGTGGATTGATGTGTACATGCAGAGTGTGTGTGTGTGTGTGTGTGTGTGTGTGTGTGTTGGAGTGTACCTATATGTAGCGGGTGTAGACTGCGTTGTGTTTTTGCATGGATGTTACGTGGGTCAGCGAGCGAGTCAGTTTCGAACCGGGGCTCTCACTGCTCACTGCCAACCCCTTACAGCCTGCGTTGTTGCCAGTTGAGCTAAAGGCAATCTGCCCCTAACTCTATCGGCAACAACGCTAGTTATCCAAGTCTCAGGGAGTGACGTAACCACTGTAACTGCTCAGCTACCTGCTACCCTACAGGCTTAAAGCAGGACTCACACAAGCTACTCACTTCAGCTCTGCCACATATATGTGTGTATCTGTGGATCTGTAGGTTTGCGTTGTGGCTTCTCTCAAACACAGAAACTTGTGTACAGTAACTTCACAGCGTTGTACTGACCCGGCAGTTGCTCAGTTCCTCAGCGGTGAATATAATGGTCCCGCATTTCTTCCCCGGAATCCCACTGGAAAAAAGGAGAAAAAAGTAAGTAAAAGCTATTGATCACATTGGACACAACTTCCTCTGTGTGTGTGTGTGTGTCTGTTGAGACAGGTTGGTACTGGCAGGTCAATCCTACTGGCTGGACACACAATTACTGTCTGCCTAAGACTGCCATCTGCATTCTGCAGGTCAAGGGCAGCTTCTTCACTTCTAATTAGTGGGAAGAATGACAAAACACACCAGCAAGCTCAGATCCCACATCAGACAGGGTGCCCTTTTCTGTCTCCATATACAGACACACACACACACACACACACTCACACTCACACACACACGCACATGGGTGCATGTGGGAGCACACACACTCGTTCACACACACACACACACACACACACACACACACACACACACACACACACACACACACAAACGCACATGGGTGCATGTGGGAGCACACACACACGTTCACACACACACACACACACACACACACAAACACACACAGGTGCGTGAATTAGCACACATACTCATGCACACACATGTACATACACCCATACATGTACACAAAGGCAATGACACACACACACAGAGTGATATTTCCTTCTTTTTTGTCTCCTTTTTTTCTCAGTGTCAAATAATGGAATGCCTATCTTCAGAAGAAACTGTCAAAACACAGTGATATTTTACTGCTATTCTCTTTTTTAACTGAAATTTATTCTTCTTTACTCACCACTTCTGTCATCCTTTAGAGTCACTGGCGTTCAAGTGGATTAATTCATGCATTAACACTGCACTTTCCATTACATGATTCATGGGGTGACCAGTTATCTTTTGTAATCATGTTATCCAATGGTGTGCTGGAACAGAAGGTGGAATCCCCATTCAATCTGTCAGAATATCTGTATGTCACGCTGGAGAAATGGCTTCATAAAAGATGTTACGGTCTCGTCACGCTCCGAAAAAGATGTGATCCTGCCTGTACAAACAGTAGAAGTTTGAACTTCACATCATTCAGCTCTCATTTTAAACCACGGATTCCACCTGAGTACTTTACTGTACACTCACCTGATATACACTATAACCCCCACCTCAGCTGTCTAACACATTACGAACATTCGGACCGACAATTTCCTTTGCCTACTACTCGTACATAAATTCAACTGTGGCTTGACTGTCTTTCGTAATAGCATCAAAATGCTTCTGGAGGAAAGAATCAATACGACAACGGATAAGGGAGTAGGGAACACTTTATCCGAAGGTCTGTTCTGGAGCAGTTTCCCTGAGTCCCGGGGGTACACTCAGCGGACCCTGCCCCCACCTGCCCGACGGAGCAAACCTACCACCAGCTCCACACATCCCCCTTACACAGGGAGGGCAACAGCCTCTCCCAAACGCCCTTGAACCGGGTGGGGAAATCAATCCCAAACGCAAGCCCGCTGGCTCACACGATGATTACATTAGAAGGACATGAGAATGTATAAAAGGACATGGAAACGGTTCTGCCCGTGGGCGCAATACCCACTGCTGCCGCCTCATGTACAGATCATATGAAGAAGGTCACTGACCCGCACGCTTCCAATTTCAAACACTATTAGTCCACACGACGCCCATCTTTTCCCTTTCATTTAATCCGCGTTGTTATTTTAATAAAGGAGCCCAATCAGGGCACACTGCTGATTAATCCGCTAATATACGAACCCCTGCCCCCCGTTTTGATGGATGCATGTCCGCCATTACCTTCATCTAATGTCGAGGTCACAGAACACAGCTGCAAAATGTCAGCACAAATTTAATTGTGAATTTCTAATGCTTCTTACCCTTTCTAATCCCATCTTTAAATTGGTCCATAACACACATATGATCTCGTCACACCTAGGATGTCAAATCTGCATTATGTACTGTTAGTTAAAGTATCCTGCCCTGCCTTCCTCTGCGAGTACCTTACAGCATCCAATGGGGTAGAAGAAATATTAATTCTATTCAACTATCAAGCCCAACTGACCATGTAAAATCATATTTCTAAATGTGTTCTAAGAGACCCTGCACAAAAACACAGGGTTTGGGTCTAGGACCATGCATACTTTTAAGATAATCACATCTAAACTCCAAAACTCAAGATCTGCCCAATCCAAATCAAAACGCCCTCCATATCGTACAAAAAAAAAAGGACAAGGGGCAACATCTGCATACCATGTCCGGTTTGGAACTGGGAATCAGCCCACACCAACTGATGTGCAGCCTGAAGTGATACTGACAATGTCACACAACCGTGACTGGAGGCCCACACACCGATCAAATAAGCACTGGGTCCTGTATGTCATGGAGACAAGGTGAAGTTACATAACCACACCCTGTGACATTCAATCTGATGTTTGGATCAGGGTGATCTGAGACGTGTTACAATTCCAGCCAACAGACGAACATGAAAGGTTGTGTTAATGTACTTCAGGACACTCAGCGTAGCACTTCTATGCATAGGAACACAAATTGGACCATAAATGGAAAGCGGCACAATTACCAGCAGAGTGCAACGGAGAAAACACAGGCAGAGCAAGCTGGGAATGATGAGAGCATCTTTGGGAGACTCCATTGTTCGGCAGAAGTCTCGTCACCTCGTTCTCCTCCCACTCTCGCCTCTGCCGCAGAACATCCCATCTCCCACACGCGTTATATAACCTGACAGCTGGAACGTAGCTTTAACATAGGAGCCAGAAAACTGCCTATTCTTAATTATTTAAATGGGGTTCCCCTTCAGCTCCGCTGTTATTAATCTTATGTCTTTTTAGTCTTAAAAATGTTTATCTATTCACTTCTCACTTCTCTTTAGAGTCCATTATTTATCAAAGGCATAACGACCTCAAAACTGCATTTTCATATCGATGTCATCCTGTCCTGCCATCCAGCTCCATGAGCCCTCCCTAACAGGATAACAGCTCTTGAAAGGCGATTTTGAATGTCTAATTATCAATGTTCCTCAACAGTATCAGGAGAATTTGGGAGCCTTAAAGATGTACTGGAATCTCAACTCCTACGACGCCCCCGCCCACCCCCACCCACCCACATTCACAACACGTGATGTGCATTGATACAGATGGACTTGGCAACATACATTGATGGGAAGGTAGGACAGAGTGCTGTTTGGATCCAGGTAGATATGAAGACATGAATCCCTCTCGGGATGGAGGAGTACCAACAACCTTGACCATGAGAAGGCAGCTTGGATGCGCCCTCGGAAAACAGGTTTTGGAGAGGTGCTTTTGGCCCTCTTGGGGCTGAAGATATGGCAGTGAAAGCTGTGATACAAGATTAAAATTAAAGAAGAGGAACCCGCCCTAACTGTGCCCCCCCGCCATGTCCCTGTGCCATAGCTGATCTGAGGACAGTTCAGCAAAACCACAATGACGCTGCAGGTCAGGTGGGAGGTGACCTCTCCCTATGAGCATGCCGTTACCATAGCAACGTGGGGGGTGGGATCTGAAAAGGTAAGGAGCACTTTTCTTCCTCACAGGAGAAGAATATCATTAACTGTGCCTGAAGATCCAAAAATCCTGAAACAACTCCTGTCTGTGTATGAGGGGCACATATCATAAGTCACATGACTTTCTCATACACTAATATATCCAGTCCCTGCAATTAGACTAACCAATATACAAGGAAGCAAATTCACCTGAGGGATAGATTAGTAGTCATTCCCTGGGGATGGTTTGGGTTATGCTTAGTTTGAAACAGAAAAATCACGCAGAATGGAATACTGAATTGATCCCCGTGGAGCCCAGTTAAGGTCCACCTCTTTTAACATCGGTCCCCTGGACTTTGCACACACGCAGCAGTGGCCTCTAAGCAGAGGTCCTCTCTCGAACCTTCACAGCTGGAGAGTCTCTGGAGGAAACTTTGTGTCTGCGGCCGTGTCCGTCACAATAAAGCTTTTCAATTTTACCTCTGCTTCGGCTGCCTGATTTCCTCCATGCTGCGATTTGTCACAGAGGGAAAAAGAGAAATTTCGGAAAGTAGGTCTCCCACCGCAGCAGGGCATTCAGAGGAGGGTCTCTCATTTGAGTACGGCAGCCCCCCCCGCGTGCGTGCGGCCGGCCCGACCCGCAGCCTCCGCTACCCAACACCCAGCGACAAAGACGCCAGGCGCACAGGGAAACCGATGGCGGGATCGGCTCATTCAATTACCCGGCCTCTTGACGAAAACCTTTCATGTTGGGAGAAGAATGAGGAGCGGAGTTGCGCAAGGGGAAAATATGTCAAGCTTCGCCTCGGCTGTCTTAAATCTCTCCCCTCTACGCTCCAATTAGGAGGACTTTCTGACAGCGCCGTCTTTTCTGGAGTTTGTAACGGCACCGGCACAGATATGGTGAAAAATCAGGGTACGACAGTCAATCATCCAATAAAGGCATCAGAGGTATGAAAAGAGGCATTACCCCTGCCATCAACAACCTTGGTGTGCGGTTCTAGAAACGCGAGGTTACCAGGTTGAATGGCAGAAGCACACTTTTTGGTATGCTGACGTTTGTGAGGGTTCTGGCAGTGTGTGTTTATAATGAAAGGAACGAGTCATGCTTGGCCAACTGCATTTTCAGATCAAAAAGAACGCTCCATAGCCACAACTTCTGTCTGCATAATATCTAATATATGAAAGGAATAAAAATATGTTTGCAGCTAAACTAAAAGCAAGGAAAACATGAAGTGAAGTGAAGTGTGACAAAGTTCCACTGAGAAGTCTGCAGATTAATGGGGGTACTCCAAAAACTGAGAGAGATGGCCTGCAGATACCGTCCTGAGGTAGGATACTCAGAGACCTGAGGGAGAGATTGCCTTCAGACGCAGATACACAGATGCCACTCAAAGCCTGGACATGAGAGATGCGAGGGAGAGATCTCGCTTCTAAAGCGCCAGAACTACTACCAACGAGCAGGCGGCTTATCAAACCCTATTTACCACAGGAAGCAGAGAGAAACTGAAGTTTTCCTGTCTGATCGCGGCAGAACACGGGGAAGCTGAGGCGGTGTCCTCCCCTCAGACCTCCTCCGAGCGTGAGTGGTAAAACACGAACATCGCCCTTTCCAGAACAAGGCCAATTCATTATGCATGTTTGTTTGTTACCCCCCCCCCCCCCCCCCCCCACGACACCGCTTGCCTCCTGACGCCCATGATCACCCCCCCCCCACCCCCCATCCCTCCCTACCCCCCGAAAAGAGGGACAGGCATTTGCATATGTATGAAAGCTGTCACAAGTGAGGTTTCCGACTCCTCAATATTTCATTGGCGGCGCTCCAGTTTTAGCTGCGCTCGGCACTGGAGAGGATTAAGCCGAATATCGAAACAGCTTCATTAAGACTTTAAAAAGGGCTCCAGGATCCTCCAGTCTCCCTGAAGAGTGGGTCCACTCCAAACGCTCGAAGAGAGAAGCTCCATGAAGCAGCCTGAGAGAACCCCGTCTGTACGCTGCTGTGACGCATTAGCAACAGAGATTACGGTTGGCTGAGGCCCAGACTCAGAGCTAAAATGTGCTTCCCCAAGCGATACAAAAACAACACTTGTTTAAATGTTTCTTACTCCCAGCTATGAGATTAGCGGTCACTAGAATTAAAGAAAAAACGTTCTGCAAGATAGGGGAAAAACAGGATAATTTGCATTCCTCGTTCAAAACCAAAGACAGATTACACTGTGATTAGACTGAATGTTGCTCTTAATTTCACTGAAATGTATATTAAAGCCCTGATACACTCCCATTATGGGGCAAACAGATACCGTGAGTTATGGTCAACAAGTCTGGGGGAAAAAAAACAAAACTATCATGTAACGTATTGCTTCCATCATTGCACCTAAAGCTGAACTTTGAATAAACTGAAGCATTCAGCGTAGGTTAAATGAAACTCCAGGAACAGGCTATTAGACCATCGTTAAACATTAATGGCTCCTGACTCTGTGGAGAGTCAGCTTTGTACTTCCTGGCTGGCATTAGGCGTGGGAAAGGAACAGCTTGTCAATGACTTTCCTGAGGTCCCAGAATCCCTTGCATGATTAGAATAGAGGCATGAAATATTTAATTGCAATGCATCGGGAGCAATAATAATAATAAAAATTATATTACGTAGGTTCACCATCACTTCCTCCTGCAAATCTCTGATGGAATGTGTATTATTATAATGAATCTGACAGACTTCAAGTCTACTCATTTAATAGTTTAAACTGATGAAGTCAATTAAATTCCAGCATCAGTGTGGGGGTTAGAAAGGCTTTGATTAAGAGACTCAATAAAAACAGTTTCCCAAGACAGCACCTCTGTCTTTTAATAGATTATTTCAGGGAAGTGGTGAGATTTGAGCTCAGAGAGCTGATGGTGCATCAGAAAGCATAAGAGGAATGAGCTCTTGGCGTCTGCTTCAGTGGAGCAGGCGGTGACAGGCAGGGCCTCTCCTGAGACCAGATGACCTCCTTTACCTGAGACCTTCAGATGTGGGAGTCCTTCAGATTGGGATCTTAAGGTCCCCCCGTACACAGACTCTTAACATCGCCATCAATAGTCTAAAGCCCCCTCCTGTACCCCTTCTAATGTCAACTCAGAGCATGACAAACACACAAAACTACCCCACCAAGAGAGCGTTCTCTCTTCACCCCTGAGAACGCAGAGCCACATTGACATTGGAAAAGGTAAAGCACCCGATTGATGTTTTCTGCGAAAGCTTCAGTAAGACACGTTTGAAGAGGGGTCAGACCACTCTCTTGAAAACAGGAGGGCATTTCAATATTGAACACGGTACTTCTTAACATTCGTCATTTTTCTAAATGAGTCAGACCTACTGAGGTATCAGCCGCAGATGCATGTTTGCTTGAAGATGTGTTTGCGGAAGAACACTTACGCTAGATTCATGGATTCTTGTGGAGGACAAGAAATGACTCATTTCTCCAGTGTCACACAGATCCCAGCCCAATATCAATAAATAAGATGCTCCATGTGGGTTGAGGCTGATTTCATGGAAAACCACACCCTCTGCAATACATGTCGTTACAGATTGCGTGATTGCCCCACCCCAAAATTTAATATCTCAAGGAACTAAATCTTTATTAGCACTGAAGGAAGGGATATAACATTTTGCGGGAAGGAGGTCTGAATTTTAGAGGAACAACTTAATATTTCAAAGGAACAATTTAATACCTCGTGGGAACAACATTCTCCTCCAGAGGGCTTGATGTGGTCTCTCAAGATATTAGGTTTTTTTCCCACAAGATTAAATCATGCCCTCAAGCTAATAAGTCATCCCCTCCACATGTAAAGTAATTCCCTTGAGATATTAAGTTATTACTGTATGAACTTGTTGCCTCAAGATAAATATTTTTCTTTCTGTGTCTCTGGAAGGGTTCTGTGCATATACCTTGCAAAGTGGTATGATGCTTGCTGCAAAACTGACTTCATTACCTTATATGTCTGTTGTTTCTCGTTATAGCTTTCTTGCAAGTTAGCAATCAAATCAAAGTAAAGGACACTTGTTTTGTCTGAATACTTGTTAGTTCACTATAATCAATATGGGAATATTTATAAAAATATATACAATAGATTTTCCTATTGTTCACTGTTGATTCTGTTTAACTGCTATCTTTGCCAGGACTCCATTGTAAAAGAGATTTTAAGTCTCAGTGGGATCATTTCCTGGTTAAAAAAATGACAGTTTGTTCTATCCTGTGTTTTGTTTAAAAAAATAGCACAAAAACACACGTTGACATACCATCGTTAAGTCATCATTCAAGAAAAATTGTAAAATATTCAAGTTGTTGTAAAATATAAACCTTGAAAATGTTGAAAACCTTGAAAGATTTTTTTTTTACTTGAATGAAAAATTAGACAAGTTGAATTAGCATTTCTGAAAGCCCAAACCAATTAGAGTTTTGCATAATTATAACGTTGATCATTATATCTGAATTTGCACAAAAGAAAAATATAAAGTAGATATACACAGGATGTACTCCAAATGGTTATGCTACATCTTGAATGGTTCATGACAAATTGTGATTGACACCTTCAAATATGTAAAGAGTATTTAACTATTTCAAGAATAATAATAATAAAACATTCTTCACAAAAAAGAAAAGATTTCACCATTACTAACAAAAGCCTGAGCTTCACAAAGCTAATTTCAGGTCTATGGTGCCTTTTTAGAAAACGGAACAGTCTGTTCAAAAACAAAACAGAACATAAAAAGGCAAATAAACAGAGGAAAACAGCAACATATGTTATGTGGTATCTGAATCTGCAGGAGGAAATGTAATTGGATTAGCAGTGTTTGTATTAGCCGTATGAAGCGCTGAGCCCACTGAGCCCGAGTGAGAGACAGTGACGTAGCTAACGCTGCGTCATTGGGTACGAGGGGGCTCGGCATGACCAGGTGACCCGTTTCTCTGAGAAGTTCCCGTCACCCCCCCCCCCCCCCTCTTCTACCCCTCTTCCCTCTCTCTTATCTGGTCCCCTACACTGGCACTCCCCGGAGACGAACACTCGTCAAAACGTACCTTATGCCCCCTTATTCCCACTGAAAACAAAATTAGCCCGAGGCATCCTGCACCCTCTCCATCGCCCCCCCTTTTTCCCCCCCTCCCCAAACACCAGGAGAGAGTGCCAAGTGGGGAGTCTCCTGGCATCAAGCAACCCACGCAGACAATCTCGCAGTAGGAGAACAGGCGCACTAATACAGTAAAGCAGCATAATGCAGACTCACTTTAGTGTCAAACACACACACACACACACACACACACACACACACACACACACACACACACATACATACTGCACGGCACCCGCAAATACGGATTCTCACCCCGGCAACCCACACACCTACAGCTGCTACATTCATATACAGATGACACACTCTGATAGGAGTCAGACAGGTTAAGAGATAAATGGATAAACAGACACATGTATGCGTAAAAAAGAGGCTGAGAGGCAAAGAGAGGAAAATCATAAGAGCACTATATGTTGATCACTTTGACTATGACTGCGTGCGTAACAGCAGAACAGTATCGGCCAAAGTCGCCTGGTAATGGCATTCCAGAACAAAGAAGGATTCAAATACATACTCCTGACTTCATGTAAGGAGACTGTACACACATCACACAGTAGCGGTTTTGATGTACTGCACATATCCTTGGAAAGACCCTGTGCTACTTAAAAACACTGGTCTGTTGTACGGCAGTATACCATCGGATTGACACATCCATTTCCACATGCGTGTAAATCATGAAACATGAATATGTTAACATCGGTGAATGTTGTTTTTTTTTTTCCTCCTATCCTCCGTGGAGCACACACAGAAACTCAATTATTTGTTTTGAAGTCAAAACACGGAGGAAGCATAATTTCTTCCCTTCAGACGGTAAATAAAATATGCTGGTAGCCTGAGGGAAATTGTCACTATAAATACCCCCTGACGCCAGTACTATTAACAAGACAAAGTTCAGGAGTCTGTTCGCCGACAGCGGCAGACAGAATTCTACAGGATCTGTTCTCTAAGTTCTCCTTCAGGGCATCTAAAGGTGAGTACAAGGCTGACAGGACACCTGTGGGCGGCGGGGGAAGGGTCCCGAAGCTAATTATCTATTTGGACAAAGATAAAACACCGCACCACTGCTCGAAATTACACTCAAATCTTTGTGCAAACCCCCAGAATTCTGACGCATGAGAATGAAGGCCCCCATTCTGTCAAAAGCAGGTGATTTGCACATCACAATGTGATGACTAACCCAGAATCATACGCACACGGAGCCTGGACGATGATTACGCCCTGGCTATGCAATCAGCACACTTCAGATCCATTCAGCAGATACCGAGGCTTCTTGTGTCTGGTACGAGAGAGAGAGAGGGATCGCGTTTGACTGAGAGCCGTGATGCAAAATGAAGGAAGGAATATTTTTGGATGGCTGAGAGGGTGGGAGGTAGGAGGATGTTTGAGGATATATTCGTTGGAATATCTATGTGAGAGGCAGTGATGTGGGGGGGGGGAACGACTGTAATTACAGGAAACTAGGGTGGATAGAATTAGTCAAATGTCACTGTGAAGGCAAGCATTGTGCAGGTGATAGAAGATGTGTGGTTCATCAACAGGTTCAAGGAAGTGCATGACCTCAGACATACATAACATATTTTATAAGGCGGAGCAGCGTGTACATACAATTGATAAGGCTATAATACACACATATCCAAACTCTGTGGAAAATGTGAATGGAGGCCAATTCAATAACAGAGACCGGGGAAGCAAACAGCCAGCTGAATGCACTAACAAGCTTAGAACGGACAAAATGAACATTGAAGTTTATGAGGCTGGTAAGTGCCCAAAAATTACAGGTTGGGCAGCAGCCTATCAAAGCAGGGGGTGATTAATTGTCTGCACTAATGGCGTTTGGGGGTTTAGGCTTCTGTGTTTTTTTTTTTTTTTTTTTTTTTTTTTTGGATCGTAGAAACAATCATTTGCCTATCACTCTTAACTCTCAGAAGACAAAACAAGCAACTGAAACATCTGTCCCTACAACGTTAAAAAACCTTTTTTTAACAAGTAGGTTGCAAGTTTATTATTGTGTGACAGAAACAAATTAAGGACCAGCAGACTCCTCCATCTAACGCGAGGTCCCTTCCTGCAAAACCATTCCTCCTGCTCCAAATGATAGTTTGAAACTTCAAAACACAGTGTGCTTTGCAGGGATCTGATATTTCTTGAAAGGGCAGGGCTGTGGGATTAAGGAGAAATAGCTGCTATCGGAGTTTGACCTACTCTGAGATATTGGAGATTATGCAGATAAAAAATATATTTTTTCCCCTTTTTTGAGTTTTCATTTGAAGTGCATATCTCAGTTGCATAGTCAGTTGCTGATAACAGAATCTAGTTCTGCAGTGAGTCATAAAGTCAGTAACAAATGTACCTTAACACTCTCGTATCTGGGTTTCTGTAAAACTAGGTACATTAGATGCCAAATCCCTCCAACCCTTTTCAAGCTACTAAAAAAGTATTACTCTCATAAGTTCAACGCTGGAATAAAATTAGTCGGCATGACTAGAACATGTTTTAAATGGGCCACCAACTGCCAATCCCCTTTCAAGACAGAGTTAATCCAGCCAACTGTGCAACATTCCCCTACTGGGCAAAAGTCTAGCACTTTTCAAAATCAGTTTTCCCAGCAAATTCTTTAAAATGGAACCAATATTTTGTTCTCAGCTATCACAAAAAACATGTCTGCAGTTGGGATGTAAATAACAGTAAAGTCTACAGTTTGTCATTGGGCATGCAAGTGTTCATTGATGGTTAAAAATTGAGTTTGTTACTTCAAATATGATTTACTTAATTCATCTAATCTTGTTTTTGGCAAATAGCAATAGTTTATCAACCAAATGACACTTAAAGTACTATCATACTAACATGGTTATTCTATAGGAAAAAAACTACAGTATGACCTAATACCACAACATGATTACTCTAAATGGAAATACTACAGCATGACCGAATACCTCAAAATGATCGTAAAATGGTTTTAAAACTCTTCACAGTTCAAAATTCACTACAGTGTCAAAATTTTGATTATTAATAATCCTAACACAAAACGTGTGCTGAGATCATCCGTTCAAATCCTATTTATAATTTCAAAATTCATTTTCAGCAGCAATCACTGTGAAATTATTTTCCTTTGAACATCTGACGTGGTTCTTATGTAAGCTACAGAATGCAGGGGTGAGAAGCCAGTGCTGTATTTCACCTGCGCTGTGAGCAATTACACTCGGATGTACAGATGCATTCACCAGACGCAAACCACACCGTGAAGGTGGTGGAGCTAACATCGCCACCATTGCCTCGTACAGGCATGTGCCTCTGAAAGGTGTCTGCTGGTCGAAGAGGCGGGAAGACAGCACCGTGGCAATAAGCATTTTTATTATCATTTTGATGAACTGCTTTTCCTAGAGGGGGAGAGCACTTCAAGTGGGATTCATTGCCTGTAGATCATAAAACTTCAGAGACACACTGTCACCTTACCTCCACAGCTAATTTAACTCCGTTTTTCCAGCTCATATATTTCAATATACATCTTTGGCAGGTCGTTTGTTTTATAAATTGAGACACACTTTTTTCTGTTACTCTAATTCCAGGCTTGAGCATAAAACAATTTTCTTTGCCTTGGATTTAATTATTATGCATTGATAGGACTGGCCATAGTAATTTACAGTCTTTTAAACTGACCCTCACGAAAGTCATTAAAAATGTGTGAGTGGCATTCGAAACAAGAAAAGCATAATTTGACATATGATTCATTAAAGTAAAAGGCACATGCCGATATTTGTTTAAAATTAAATGCCTATAATTAAAAATATTGAAATTTAAGAGGTGACCATCCCCTCCCAAATTGTGTATTATCAATTATGCTGTAGATCGGAACTGGGATAATGAATCACAGTAATTACACGCTGAAGTAATCACCTTCCTGGGTCATAATGATTGCTTTTCTACTGCACAACAGTGAGGTTTAAAACAGTCTAATGACTTCTAACTCACAGCTCTGTGATGCAACACAGATGGTGAAGAGACAATTCCGTTTCCCAGACCTTGTCCACCTTCTCTATTCTTTACTCTTTCAGACAGGAGAGCATTCAGACACAGTCATCCAGACATACAGTGAAGCTCCTGCATCTCTGTTAAATAGCCGGCCACAGAATCAGCAACTGACGATACACAAAATACCCAGAATATTTTAATTACTTTGCCACGTCACTCCTAATGCATACACAGCAATGACCCTGAAACCAACAATATTTCATGGTTGTCTGAGCACTGCTGAGAGACAGAGAGCGGGCAAAGACACAGACGGAGTTCTCTGAAGAATGTTGCAGCCTAAACTCTTATTATTATTAGTTGAAATGCATTAACAGGATAAAACCTCTTGAAATGCAACGTCTCGTTTTCGAGGGTGTCTGGTAAAGATGAAATGAACACATACGGTTGCAATGCAGCGTGGAAAAGGGCAAGTAACACAAGCACATAATGATGCTACAAAATGTGAAGAGTACAAAGAAAGGAAAAAAAATACCCACACGTACACAAGTACTACACAATACAGGAACAGACAAACAAAGAAACAAGCTAAAAAGCAAAAGCATGCAAACAGCGCAACTGTATAAGAGATTACAATCTCGAAATCACCAGCAGGATCACTTATTATGCTTCTATGAATAGCAACAAGTATTCCAGACAGCTTCTTATTTTTCGAGCAGCGGGAATAATGCCGCTATCAGTATGCATATTAGGGTGTCGCTGGTCAGACCACCAGCATAATGATCAGCCAGAAACAGAGCTCGGGTGCCCATTCCTTTCAGTAGCATACATCTAAATGTACTTGCTCAAGAGTACAAAGACCAGAGTGGGGCAACTTTATGTGAGCAGGGAATGGGGATATAGGGAATGAGAAGGTAGTTACTGCAGTTATGCATATCATATCCATATTCACTCACGTGAGCCCCATAAACGTTATCATAACCTCCTGGAATGGGATATGAGGCATTACATTTCACTGGATTATTACCACTGAAGGAAGATGTATGATGGTACAAGAATTATATATGCAGAAGGATAAATGACAGGCAGCCACTCTGGGCCAGATTCAGTCTAACAGCAAGAACAAAAGTAACCATTACTGTTGCTGTTCCTTCCTTTCTTTCTTTCTTTCTTTCTTTCTGTCTAATAAAACGATAAAAACATTTTGTGTGTTTCTGTATATTACAAAAAAATATATTCCTTACACAAAATTGAGGGCACAGCACATTAATATGCTTTGATGGAATCTGCGGTGACTTTTTTTTTTTTGACAAGCTCTGTTAATAGGAATCGGTAGGATGAAGGAAAAATCAAGGACGTGAACCATCCTTGGCATCTGACACCTGCGCAGTAATGATCTGTGAAGATGGCTCTGCTGGCAATGAGCACTTCCTGTAAGTGCAGACACAGGGAAAAGAGAGGGCACTCTGGAGAGGAATGGCTTTCTCCTAACAGCAGCCTCACGTCTCTCAATATTGAATAAGGCTTATTACAGAAATGGAAACCGTGCATTCTCAAAATGTCTTTAAATTTAACCTGCATAAAGTTGAGAGTTCTGAATGACTCTAAGAGACATTTTTTTTCCCTAAAGTTATGAGGGAGGAGATGTGGGGAGGAAGCAGAGAGGCAATTTTCTGAACTCCTGAGAGCAGCTGAATGAACCGGTTGGCTGTGTTTGGACATGAACACATTTCAGAGTGTCCACATGGGTCTTGCAAGCAGAGGGGGGCGCCTATAGTGAGTGGGAGGGTTAAGATGCACACACTGCAAACTTCACACATGGATTAAAACTTTATAATGAGACGTTAAACTAAGGCCCTGACTCTGTTGTCATTAAAGACCCCATGGCACTTCTCACAGAGAGCAGGGGTTCCCCAGTGCCCTGACTAAATTCCCCAATCAGGCTCCTTTAATTTGGCCACCTGATAATCCCTCAGTTTAATTGGTTGCATAATTCTCTCCCTCTTCACTGCAGCTGATGTGCGGTGAGCCCTCTGGCACAAAATGGCTGCCATCACCCTGGTGGGTGTTATACTTTACATTAAATTACATTTCATTCATTTAGCAGACACTCTTATCCAGGGTGACTTCCAGAACTAAAGAATAGACGTGCATCCTCTCAAGTGTCAGGCCAGGCTAACAACACTCCCAGACCAGTGAGTCTCAGTATAACACTGTCCAAGCCCTACCCCAAGTTAACTTCTAATCTGAAACTAGACAGCCTAGAAACTAAAGAAAGCCAACTACACTCACCCCACATCACAGTCACGAGATCACAGAATCCAAATTATATTACAATACTGATACATTTGTGGCAGTTGAGATGAGTCCCCCCTTCACTGTAAATTGCTTTGAGAACCTTGAAAGGAGCTATATTAATGTAATCCATTATTATTATTACTATTATTATTGTTATTAAAACTATGGGAAGTCACAACGGCAGACAGAGAATTACATAAAACCAGGGCTGCCCTCTCTGTACCCAAACAGCGAAGAATCACCACTCAGTGGGGTTTTCATATGGGCCAATTCTACCACACAGCCTTGGAGAAATGAAACCAAAAAAAGAAATAAGGTTAGCGCTACTGTAAACATATAGAGGGATGCCGGTCATTGGAGCCACCTGAATATACACACAGAAATATAAGCGTGTTTGCTACAGAGGGTAATTTATGACAGTTGGCAGTGCAGCTTATCAGTTTTGACATACCCAAGGGTGCTGGTGGCTTTCAGTTGACCTAAAACACAACTGGAAATGTATTTCATGCATTTGCAGCTCTTCAGAAATCTATGTCACTCGCCCTTCTGTAACCTGGTCTTCGGTATGTCATGCGCTCCGTATTGATGGATGCTTTTTTCTCCTCTGTCAGAGAACTCCCAGGGGGTTGTGATGTCACAGACACAAACCCCGCCCACTGTTACTCCTCTGTTGCCACCGGCAGCAGTGTGCCTGCAGCATCAGGGATGGAGAGTGGGAAGGATGTGATTAAGGGTACTGCGAATGCATTGTTTTTTGCAGAAAAAATAAGAATGTATCACAAGAAATTCTATTAGGAAACTTCAGCCCACGCTGAAACCTATGGGAATATAAATAATAGTAAGTGCCTGGCCAAAATCCTCATACAACTGACCTCGAAAAATTCACTTCACACCGCTGTTGCAGATCAAGGCCGCAGTGAAAATATTGTATTTTCCAACCCTCTTGCTGCTAATTTCCTCACTCAATGCCAATCTCCCTATAATTTGCATATCATTAGGAGGAAGGCAATCTTGCTCAAGTGGAATCTAAATATTTATGGAAGCAGGCTGTTGCCGACTCTCTCTGATGGTAACAGATCCCATCTAAAATGACACCTATTAAGAGCCGGGACACAGTGATCGCTTGTGTGATTAGGCATCCACTCCAGTCCCCCTCAAACCTCCCTCTTCTCTCATGCTGTGTCTGCAGGGGAGGTCGGGGAGAGTGGGGTTGGGGGGGGGGGGGGGGGGGGGGGGGGGGGGGGGGGCAGCTGCTTCTGCCGAGTGTTGATTTCCCATTGGTACGGCACAGTGAAGCCCGGCACCAAAGCTGAACCCCCTTCTGTCACCCCAGAGCTGCATCAGCAAGAGTAAAAGGCTGAGGTTTCAATAAACAGCGCTGATCTCTACCTGCTGTGGCCCTTTTTATCAAATTCCACACTGCCTACGCCTTGGTGTCCACTGCCATAACTCCACAACTGAGTCTCCTGCTCCAGAACAAAAGTCTCTCCATGGCAACACGGCGCTGGCGATTTAAGCGAAACGTCTAGAAATATCACAGGATACCTCAAAACACGGTCAGATGAAAAAGAAGGCAATACACCTGGCTTCCGTCAGGTTCATCTGACACAGGCACTCACATTTTAACTTAAAACTTAACCCACTGCTAAATACAACAAAGGAAGACCAGGTGGTTGCAGTTTCTTTATAGGCTAGAATCAAGAGCCCATAGACAAATGACTGGGCTTAATTTGCAGTGGATCCAACTTCCAGCTCGTTCCCAGTTTACAATACCGGGTAAATATGAGAAACTGTACACCACATGACAGACCCTGACTCACTCAGTACGGCATCCACACGCTTAATCGTCAGTTTATCAGGCTTACATTTGTCAAAATGATTCCAAACATAGCTTTGCAATATAAATTAAAGTAATAAAAAAAAGTCAGAAGGGCAATAAGTTTATGATAAGGTGGGTGGCCCTTCTCTGAAGCTGTAAATACTGTGTCTACACCTCGGGTGATGGGATCTTTTTACATTATGCTGTCTCTAGCTGGCAACTCAGCCCACTCCCAAAGAAAGAAAAAAAAAAAAAGAATATGACACGAGGAATCAATATTTTCACATAAGCCAGGCTTCAAGACATACGCCCCCCTTCTGTGTGTTGCCCAAGAAGTGGAGGGACAATTTTGGCAACATCAGATCCAAGGCAAAATCATTTTAAAATGGTGCTTTGGGGCTGTGTTTAAGTACTTTGGACAGATCTCTCTGCTGTGGGCGGGTGGATGTGGTGAAAAGGCTTTGGTGGTCCCCAGGTATGGCGGTAATATCTGGGTAAAGAGGCGCGGCACAGTGCAGGAGCTTCGGCAGTCCCCGCTCTCCTGTCTCTCAGCTAAACCTGGCTAAAGATTAAAGCCACAGTCGACAAACCAAAATCATTTGCAGACTTTTTTTTTAATGCAAAGCAATTTGTATTTCTAATCTCGAACCCCAGGGAGAGGGACTTCTCTTCCTTTTGAATTTTCCTTTGTCACTAAAAGAAAACTGGGTGGGGGTGTGCGGGGATTTGGAGGGGCGGTGAGGGGGGTGGAAATAAATTGAAAAAAAAATTGCTTCTATTTCAGCCTCCTTCCTTATGTAGGTCAGAGGCAGCTACCTGTTAAATAATGAAAACTCTTCATTTTCCAATCAGGGGCGTAGTGAAGTGGTGTGTGGCATAAATCACCTGGACGCTGCATTAATCACGATGATTAGGGGGCCTCCTCAGCTGGCTGGGGTCGGGGCCCCCGGCAGTCAACAGCATGCCTCGGTTAGGATCGGTAATGAAAATATATACTGCACCAATAGCTGCACCATCGCCGAAAACCATCAATCACCAGGAACCCCCCCCCCCATGCTGCCGAAGAGAAAACCCCCCGTCTTCGCAAGGTTATCCAGGCAGGTGGGGGAGCCCCCCCCCCCCCCTCCCCCCTCCCCCCCCCTTACACCCCTCTCCACTAACCCCACCCCCACCGCCATCCCCTCATCCTGTTGGTCATATTCTCAGACTCTCTCTGTCTCCCTCACTTCATTCTCAGTGAGACGTGTTGCCGCCTTTTGGAAAGGATAGCTCTATGGTATGTAGACCAGGTTTATATAACACCTGCAGTATGTCTCTGTTCGGTTAATGTGTGAAATTTCATGTGGACACATCTGAGGACAGAGCCAACAGTGATATCCAAACGTTGTAACAAACTGTGTGAGTGTGTGTGTGCGTGTGTGTGTGAGAGAAAGAGAGAGAGAGAAAAGAGGAAGAGAGGGGCTATCCCACACGTACCGGCAGGTACGAAGAATAGAACCTGTGGTGTGGACACCACTCACCACAACCTGTCACTCAAACTGTCAGCCACCAGCGTACCACTGTTCCCAAAGGGCCCAGCTGTATCAGAAACAAGCTGTGGTCTAAAAATCAGTGTAGCTGTGCTGTAATGGCAGTGCACAGGAGATATTTTAGTAGGCTGTTGTCATTTCCCACTTATTTAGCATGCATCTAACATCCCACCCTAACACATGAAAAGCTGCCCTCCGCAGCCTCTTCATCTGTGTGAGTCCTGCTTCTCACAATAAATGTGATTCTTTTCAACGTGGAGCAGCAGAAAAGAGAGGGGAGGAGAGGACAAGGTAGAGAGAGAGGGACAGAGAGACTGAGAGAGGGAGAGAGGGAGTGCAGTTTGTTAACTCTGGGTGCAGCAGTTGTAGCATGGCAAGGTGATCTTAGAGATTCTTCATAACTCAAGGTCAAAAGTGCTTCCTCATCTTTCCCTCTTTAAAACAAAAAAAAGGAATAGAAATTAAAAAAAAGAAAAACTACATTCATCCAATAACAATTTTGTAGTAGCAGGAGAATACCACATCTACTCGGTTACCATAGAAACCGGTCAGTGAAGTGAGCAGAACATTCTATGTTCCACTGTGGTTTTGTAAAGGTCTGCGTGTGCCCCATTTCAGCAGTGCCACTGGAAACGTCACTCCGCTGAAACACCAATCTCTGCACTGCCTCCGTCTCTTATTTAGGTCGGTGTGCTTCCATTACTGCAGGGTAGGAGGAGCACCAAGAGGACACTTAACAGCTGTGTGTCTCCTGGGAGAGGGTTAGCCATATTTGACAGTTTGCTTCATCTATAGAAGAAAACAGGACCTGTGGTAGAATGTGTGAAAACTGGGTACATTGAATTCCGTTGTTGTCATTTAGCAGATGCTCTTATCCAGAGCGGCTTACATAGGCTACAGTTTTAACATATTCTCCATTTGTACACCTAGATGTTTACCGGGGCAATTGTGGGTTAAGTACCTTGCCCAAGGGTACAGCAGCGGTGCCCCAGCAGGGAATTGAACTGGCAACCGTTTGGTCACAAGACCTGCACCTTACCACTATGCTACACCGCCAACCCTGGGTAGAATGTAGTGATGAGAAAGAGAAACTTCCTGAGTTTCAACAACAAATGCTGTAAAATCACTGACCTGTAAACTTTTATCTCAACAGCAAAATGCTACCATTGGTTCATATTAGTGAGTCACTGATGGCCCCGCCCTTTTTGGGGTCATGAATCCACATTATTATACTCTTATACTTATACTTATATATATTATACACTTATACATTATACTCTCCCATTATTACGTCACTAATGATCATTTATAATGCCTTTCAATGAACCAGCTGCAATAGGAGCATGACAGTGATAACAACCTTTGACGAAGGTGTTATTGTCATATTTGATGAATGGGTTGAAATCCTATGTGTACCTAAGATGTTGGCAGATGTTCATTTTAACGCTAATAAGCCTTGGATTGGCTCGTCACTTCCCCTAAATTACCTGAGTGTAACTTATTAATCAGCCACTGCTCAAGGACGTGGAAAAAAATAACCAACAGTACACAGCTTCCATCAGTATTGTTCTCATAAAAACCTTCAGTATTGCCATTCCATAAACTTTACAGACCTGCGGAAAACCATATTCATTGCAAATACCAAAAGGACACATTCATCTTCCTCTCATCTCATTAGGTCTGACCACTCCTCTATGGGATAAACTGCTACACTGGTGGGCCAATTAGATCCAGCGTGTGGGAGCAGGGTCCCTGAAGCCTAAAGGATTCCACTCATATACTGAGTAATAGGCTGAGATTGTTAAGGGTCAACTTGTAATTTAAAGACCAATATTCCAGTTAGCGTTTCCAGAACCAGATGGTGCCAACCCATGGCAACATTGTGGTGTTTGTTTCAACATGCCTGCTGGGTATTTTTGTAGTCAGGTCTGTATACTCAGATGCAGTTGTCTTGTAATTGCCGCACATTCAGTAGGAGATGAACAGTTAACGCCATCGTAGGCTTCTGATTTTATCTGATAATTTCCCCTGCAGCCACGCGCCGATACAGCATCCTTCTCCGCACACAGAGATAAACAGCACAACAGCTGGTACCACAGGAACCAGGACAAATGTGATGGTGCGAGGGTATTCTGCTGCGAATTATACCCCTAAACCTCCGTCTTCAACCTTCTGGAATGTTCCTCTCTAATGTTTGTTCTCTCAGAAAAACAAAAAAAGCCTCCGCCGTACACAGTGCATTTCAGACAGCACTATAAAGCCTATTCCGTTTGTTTCGGCCAAACCATGGCTCGGTGTCTCCTTCCCTGTGTCTCCTGAAAGTTCCTCACACAGGGCAAACAGATTGCATCGACTTCCTAACAAGTCCACTGGCAGTGGTGTGAGCTTTTTTTTTTAGATAACTTTCCAAGTTTCCTTCTCATCTCAGCCGAAACTTTGATGGTAAGATGGAAGCCGTTCTACCTTCCACTGCCCCTGGCCATTGTCCTCCCTCTGACAGGTGGGTGTGTGTATACCGCACCACAGGATCTGCTCCTACCCGGCAGCTTGCTGATCAAAATGATCTTCTTTTGCTTTTTTTTAGAGAACTTGCATCCAGACTCCACTCTGTTTATAAAGACTTTAATCAGTGCTTTAAACTTCAGGAGCAAAGGAGCAAAGAAGAGATATTTAATTTGCCACCTGAAATCTGATCACCGCCACAGTTTGATCTCCCAGTTCTATTACCCCTCTCTCTTAAGCACTCAGATCATGCTGCTATCTGTCTGATCCCTTTGCACAGACAATTAAATCAAAACTAACAAAAGGAAAGTATGCAAATTGACTCCTAATGCTGTTAAAACACTGAAAGGCATCTTTGGCTGCTCTGATAGGAAAATCCGTAAGGCTGCATGTGACAATTTAAATGAATCCACAGGTACACGACCCTGGGATATAGCATTAGCCTTTTTATTGCATGCATTTTACATTAGAATATGATGTTGTACATTACATTACATTCCATTATTGTCATTTAGCAAATGCTCTTATCCAGAGTGTCTTACATAGGTAACAATTTTTTCATACTATCGATTTACCCAGCCGGATATCTACTGAGGTAATTGTGGGTAAAGATTTATGGCTAATGACAAACTGTGGGTTATGAAAGATATGAAATGACTTGACTAGAAAGGACACAGACATCTTTTTTAATAGTACCAGGTACAGAAAACAGTTTTTTTTTTTTATTTAAATGCATTAAGGGCAAGCTGAAGCAGGATTCTGCTGCTAACAACTCCTGGAGCTTTTAGAATAGGAGAAGTCAGTTCTGGCTTAGAGTGGTGACCCCACCTTTCCCAAGAAGATCCGTACATTCTGTAGCAGCACTGGCAATTGGTTATGGCCTTGAGGCTCCCACCCTCCCTTCCTCTTCATGATGTAACCGGCACGAAAGCTGCTGGCCCTGAACACACATCACCCTCCGCACTTAAAAACTGCTCTTTCCCGCACCCCTAAACCAGCAGCATGAAGCGCTTGCCTGTTATATGCTATCCAGCATCATTCCAGTCCCAACGGATGAAATCCTGCTCAGTAATAATATTTAGCAGCATATCAGCAACTCCTTGGACAACGATACCGGAAGTCCAACCTCTAGCTCACAGGTTGATCCACTGCAGACTTCATGTCCTTCTTATAGATCTCTAGAAACTGTTGTAACGTGGGTCTTTGTTCCATCCGGAACTTTAAAATGCCTCCTCATATTTATGCAATAATTAATGGCTTGCAGCTCTGCATTCAGCACAATCATCCCTCAGAACTGGTATAGAAAGCTGAAAAATCCTGATAATTCTACATGTCTAATAACAGACTTCTGAACCTATCACCTGTGCACAGGTACACCCCCAGGTACGTACTATGGCACCCCTGTTTTACGTCCTCTAACGGTCGGTGACGACACAGTGCCTATGAGACTTATCTCAAACCCATAGGGATCTATAGGACAGTTAACCAGCCCTAAAGCAACAGTATCTTTCTCAAGGACCTCAAAAAAGAGAAGAAATTGTGGTTGGTATTTGGAAATGAAACGTCACAGTAGTATCTCTTCAGATAAATGGGAACGTTGTTGAAATGGCCAGATTTCCCGGGAATCACATGCTGAAGAGAACAATAACGCTGCTATATTGTCGAGAAAGCACAGCGACACTTGTTCCACTTGTGTCAGTTGAAAAAAATTGAGGAAAAGTGAGGAAAAAGTCTGACAATTCAATTCTGCAGAGCCATTACTGAGAGCCTTCCGACACCCCATCGCTGCTGAGAGAACAAACCTGGACGCGACTGTTAAAACTGCTGCTAATCTGATCAGCTACACACAGCTGACAATCTCAGTGTGCAGGTTTTCAATATGTGCAATACAACACTATGACACATTCATGTAATGAACTGCAGTTGTTCTGTGACTTCACTGTATTGATCAGTGAACACTAAACGCACACAAGACCTCTTTATCTGGTGGAGAATACTGTCTTCCATCTACCTTTGTTTTTGAAAAAATGACATGTAGTCAATAAGGAATCGGCCATGCAGGGCTATGTTCAACTGATAATTGCAGAAAAAGTGCTGAAGGGTGCTGTACCTACTACAGTGACACTAAATCTAAAAAAAACCCTCTCATTTATATAGATTTAATTTTCCATACAGCTCTGACTGCCCCTCAGAGCAAAGGCCAAAGTGGTGGGAACATCTCCCAGTCACCTACATCGCTCCCCAGTGGTGGAACGAACTCCCTGTCCATTACCCCATTCCTTCAGACGGGGCCTGAAGACGCACCTCTTCAGACTCTACCTGGACTGACCCAGCACACAATTGCTGTCCCCCCCCAATCAGTGCTGTCGTAAATTGCTGTGCTTTTTAAATTGTTTCTTGTTGCCGCCTTTACCCCGTACTGTCGCTACACTTACTGTACGCACTTTTGTAAGTCGCTTTGGATAAAAGCGTCTGCTAAATAAATAAATGTAAATGTAAATGTAGAGGTTTGCACATCCATAAATAATGGAATGTGTTTCTGTCAAATTTAGCATCACAGTAAACCTTTACACATGCAGTGTATCCTGTGGTCTGATACCAGCTTATCTTTTATCTGCACAGCCCAGGAGACAGTAGACACTAAATCTTTCTCAAACACAGCGAGTGTAAACCACTGTATCATCAACTGTATCATTACTAATCGCGGTCATCTTTTAAAATGAAAAATCCGGCACATTGACATTTTATTCAGATTATCACCAGGTTCACATCAATCACAATCCGACCTTCAATTTTAAGGTTTTACCATAAAATAAATTATACCCCCCAACTGAGCCATTGTCAGCCCAGAAGGGCATTAGTGTTCTAGCACTTGTCATTAGGGGTCAGAGACACAGGGAGAACATGATTAATTGAGCTCCTGCATGCTTACTCACCAAGCCCTTACAAAAGGGCGTTTAAAACTGCGAAGGCGCAGAATATGGACCACTAATGAGGTGCCGTGGGTGGACTTACGAGAGGATCCTCTCCAGTCGGCCGCCCTTGGACCCGATGATCTCCCCCAGGGTGCAGAATGTCTGTCCCAGGAAGTCCTGAAGACAGAAGATTAATAACATCAACGGTGTGTCGTCTACCTGCAGTGGGCAAGTTCTCCACCGAGGACAATTTCATCCAAGGCTGTGTGGAAATCTAAGCTTTTAATGATCGAGTTTAAAGATTTGGAACGCCGCTTGCTTGCAGTGAGTGTGTTGATCAGGTGAAACATTTCAGTAAAGTAAGAGGTTTCTGTAAGAGCTGTGCTTTCTATTTTGGGATGGATTCCCAGGCATAAGGTGGCCCGTTAGGGCGACATGAATAAGTGCTCTGCAAAAAGAGACCTCAAAAACGTCAAGACACAATGAGCGCCCGGCAAAGACAGGCCAGCAGATGGTCACTTTGCAAATGAAGGGCATGGAGGGATAATTAAATGCATAAATGAAAAGCGTTTCCATCAGAGAGAAGACCAGCTATGAAGCAGCATCCCAAAAATTTCAGATATTCCAAGCAAAAAATGGGACTGAAGTAAGAAAAAAAAGCCATGACCACTTTGAAACGACCATGAATACAACTTCTCAAAACTTGGCCACCTGGTTTTTACCATCATTATCAAATGTTACCATTAATTTGTAAATTATTATACTTACCAGCAAAGATTATTGTGACCACAGAGAAACTGCATGTTAACTGAGGAAGTTAAATGAGGAATGCTTTAGCCATTACTTGTTCAGTGATATGCATAAAAGTGATAAAAGATGTCCCCTAATGAAAGTGATTAACTGAGAGATTTATGAAAGACAAAGTTACAGTCTTGGCACTGAGAAAAGGGAGACCAACATGACTGGAAGAATACTGATCTCTGTAATCTGTCCAATAAAATTCCGTATGTACTGTGCATCACTCAGTTGACTAAAAATGATGGAATATAGGTAAAAATGTCCATCTAGCAATGGCATACAACAATGTGAGTAAGGAAGGTGTCAAAGACAAAGAAAGCCCAATGTCTTGGGTAAGACAGCAGGTGTACAAACAGTTGCATAATTTATTGACATATTATTGTTATTATTGCTCATATGGTGTTACTTAAATTACCAATCTTGAAATTTTACAATTAGTGTTACATGAGATTATTTGCTACAAAATGCTACAAAAATGCTGCAAAATGCTACAAAATCATTACAATACACTGTCCATTAAATTCTTTGATAAGAGATATAGGTGCTCCATGACAAATTGGTTGCAAACTCAGCCAAATAATTTGGTGAAAAGATGCTGCCTGTTTTCTTGAGCATGCACAGCAAGATATATGATTGGTCTTTTTTTCATGTGGCGTTACTTAAATGACCAATCATCTTGAAAATCTAACATCAGTGATAGATTAGCAATCAGCAATCAGTGAGATTAATTGGATATGATAGAAATTCATTACACTACTGTCTACTATCTTTTCAGTGGTTTTCAGTGGAAGAGAAGCCAGACAAGCCAATCCCATAGTATTATGCATTTCTAAGCATCCTGCTATATGTTTCTGATTACAGACAAACACGACTAGAAAATTAAATAAAATGGTTTTGGAGTGTGTGCCATTTTATCTTTTATGTTGCTGGTTCTCTGAATACAAGATTGGGGACCAGGTGCATATGCAGAGGCACTTGATAAAAAAGAGCTGAACCAGGAGAAAGGGACTGTCTGCAAGTACACTTCACTTAGGCATTACATCAAATTAACATCTGGTGAGTCACGGCGGAATGACTTTCATGATCTGAGCTCACAATAAATTACTGACCTTCTGCTCATCCACATTTGTTTAGCAGGAAAGAAAATAAAAACAGAACTGTTAGAACAGAAAGAGTAGAGGAAATAACTTAAATTCCCTTGACCCACCCACTTCTCCTTGGCAATGAAATTTCTTAACAAAGAAGTCAGATGATGTGGTAGAGATGCGGCTCTTTACAGACCTCCATAATAGCCAGCAGTCAGAGAGAGAGAGAAGCTGGGGTTGTAGTCAAACGCTTTTCAAACAAATGCGTGGCACTGATTAAAATGAGAGGAAAAGCTCCAGCTCATAGCTAGACATCGCCATTCACCTCAATCAGCCAGAAATTGACAAGATATGAACTGCGGTATGACGGGGCAAAGCTTCCACATCAACGCTGTGTGTATCCAGTAAGTGCCACTGCAGGTGGATCTGAGATCTTCCCATCGATAACAGATACACATGAGACAGGCATGCAGATAAACACACTGGCATAGCAAATTGCAGGCACATGCAGACATACAAGAGCTTACATGTTTTGATATATTTGAACTTCTGGAGTCCACATTGTACCTATAAGAAATCAGAAAAATACTCAGAGTGATAACTGAAATTAACCACAAAGGTCCACTTACCAAATGTTGTTTTCAGAAGGCAATTCCCACTTTGTCTCCAGACATTAAAATGCCACATCACCGACTTGCAGTAGCATTTCTGCCTCTACAGTGCCTTAAGGTTTCACTCATCCTCAATTTATTCCCTAAATGATACAGATTATGATTTAATCATTCAAGCAGATTTTTTTGTTTAGAAATTAGAAGAAGTTTTTAAATAACTATTTTGGTAATATCCTGGGGGTGTATTTCTATAACATGACACAAGATTGAGAGAAAACTGCTTTTAAAAGGAAAGAAATTTAAGAAACGATCATGTCAAGTGGAGAACTTATCGTACTTAACTTATCGGAGAACGTATCTTAGGCAATGTAGTGCATTTTACCAATTCAATACTAATGATTTTCATAATTTAACTTCTTAGTTTGCTTTAAAGGTTGAAAACTTCTGAACTATTCATGGTCCACAGATTTACCTTGCAGTCATTTCCTAATTTTATCTTAAATTATCATTTCAGAAATAGTAATGAAAAATAGAGGATTTAGCTCTGACAATTGTCAACGCTTAAAATGTCAGCTGATTTGTGTTATCCAAAGCATTTGCTACTTGTAGTGTCCTGTAATCTACACTGGCGGCCAGTGTAAGAGATGTCTGTTAGATCATTTGCTGCGGGTGCATTTTGATGCAGGCCCAACCTGAACACATGCACTTTTGTGAAATGCAGTTCTGCCATCGCTGACACTGACTACTCCATGAACGCTTGAATTAAAAAAGAGTTTATCCAACACAACAGGAATATTTTATTTGCAGACTCAGCAGGAGAGATGTAGCTGACATTTAACTGAGATATAACTAGACAGGTACATCACTAGCAAGCAGCTCCCACACCAATGGGCGATTTCCCAGAACTGATTTAAGTCCAGAGCAGGCCTAACTTTATTTTAGTAAATCCAGAAATGAAAAATATATTTCTTTAAAATTTCACAACTTCAGATTACTTACTTTTGTGGACTAAAATAGTAAAGGATTACTCAGAGATAATCCAGGGAAAACCTAATTAGATTAACTATGTCCCCTGATGAAAAGTCCCACGTGTAAACAACTTTAAACTGATCAATGCTTGCAGAGCAGAGGGGATGAGGATGTCCCCCTCACAGAATCCTGAGAAAACCCTAGCAGAAGCAGTGACATTATCTCAACTGCATTTCGTCTGTACCAGAAACAGTCCCCTAAAATTATCTCGTCCAAATTATAATTTGGGTAGCTCCTGTCAATAAACCCTCTTCTGAATGGTGTTTACGGTGTCTGTCATCACTGACGTAGTCCAGTTAATCCATGTTCCTCGTGTGCCATTAGCTAAACTGCTAAGGTTACACCAGCCTCCTTCAGGGTTAAATTTATACTCTCATACAGTTCTGGAGTAGCTCAGGTTTTCTATTTTGGAAAGCAAACTTTAAAATCCTGATTTTTCAAAGTCCAGGTCTAAATTAAGCCTTACCTATTAAATGCAACTTTCACAAGCCCAGTTTAAAAGAGTAATTTAGTCCAGAGATATGCTTAATTTGTGTCTGAGAAACCACCCTCAGAGCATACCATTACTGTTCAATGACCACTTCTTCACAGAAAACAAGCAATCGAATCGATAGTTAGCATCTAACTAACTAACTATCTAACTCACTCAACTGTTTGCTTCATAATATGGCTAGCTAGATATCTGGCTAAAAAAAGAGTGGAGGGGTCAGCCATGCCAGTTATGTTCTTAACAATCACAATAATCTTTTTTTATACCACAGTGTTATAAAAATAACCATCAGAGCTTGCTGCTTCCCCTTAGAAATAATAAAGATGCTTTCCCCCCACGCATGTCACATAGCAACAAATTTCTTCATAGCAACCATTTAAACCAATGGTGAATGTTCAAAAAAAAAATTTAAATGAAATACATTAAAATAATTTGACCTGATTTTAATATAATTTTAGAACTGTTATACCCAAAAGTAGGTATAATTTGTGATTTTCATCATTTTGAAAAGTGGATGCTGGGTAACCACATTAAGCTAAAACACACACTCTCTCTTACTGTTACACACACACACACACACACACACAATCAGTTATACACTGTTTCTGCCTCACTATGCTGCCCTTTTGGACTGTGTCATTATATCACTGAGAAAACTTGAGAAATAATCTTTACAGATTCATCCACACAAATAAAGGTCATTTCCAATTAATTTCACAATGTTAAAAATGACCCGCAGAGAGATAGGGAAAGAGAGATTTAGACTTGTAGTATATTATAGAGAAACACATCCTTAGATATAGGAACTACAGGCTACAGGCTGCATTCATAAATTGTAATCCCCCCCAACCAATTTGCTTCAGGTCATGGCATCTGACTCAAATTAAATGGCTCTTTTTAATCATTTTTTGCTCCTGTTCAATTACCCTGCTTCTCTTCATTAGAAATTCTGTACATTTCAGCTCTCAGTTATTTGAGCATTCTGTGCCACACAAATTGCTGGCATGGTGTTTTGAACAGTACGCTTTCAAGCAAGCCAGCCGTGGAGTTCGTCTCATAAGAGAGAGGAACATTGGAACATTGACCTGAATTACACAGACTATTGCCTTGAAGACTTCCTCAGTTGGTTTGCGCAGTGGTTTGCGCTCAGTTTACAGCAAGACTGGCGCAACTTGCACTGATTAATTGCCTTTTCAGCAGCTGAACAAGCAGGGAGATGTGTTTACGTAAAATTCTGTGACATATCCCACCATGCAAAAGCAGCCAGTAAATAACATGTAATTTGAAGGGAACCACTGGTAAATATATAGTACAGTGTAGCACGGAATGGCAAAATGTTGTCCCAAAGAGTCACAACTCAAGCCACCCTGGACTCATGGACTCCCGCTCCATGTTTCTAAAACAGGCTTTTGTACCTGAGGACAAGTGAAAACGGTTAAAGCAACAACACCAAAATCCACAAGAGGCCGGGATTCACAATAACTGTCACAACCCTCTAAACTTGCTCTTCAAAACATTGTCTTTCAAATAAATAATAAATATCAAAACTCTTCATTCTTCTGACAGCAAACAGAAGACAGTGGAAAAACAGCCCTTTTTACCGCTTTAGCATTTATGATTCCCAAGGCATTCCCTATCAAAGGTCTGCCAGGCTCCAAACAGCTGTCCTACTACTCTGTCTCACACATACATACACACCCACGACTGGATAACATGCTGTAAAGGGTATTTCCATGTTGTGAAGGATATTCACATATTGTGAAGGATATGTACATGTTATGAAGGGTATTTTCACATTGTGAAAGACATACTGTATACACATTAATCATAATAGTATTATAGCAAAGTCATAATTTTAGGACAGATGAGGGGTCACATTTATTCACTACCCTGTTGATAGTGTTTTGCAAATCATTTTCTGGCATGACTTACACTGACAAGGCGCATCCTGTAGTGTTTTATGAGCTTCTGGCACTTCTGCCGGAGAATTCTCGATCGTTGCTCCCCACAGATATGCAAATGTTGTTTGTGAATTTGCTCTTTTGTATTTTTTAACTGCAAAACATTGGTGGGATTAAGGTCTGGAGATTGTGACGGTCAGTTGAGAATGTTTGGTTTGCGCTCAATTAATAAACTCTGTTGGAAGTTAACTTTGTCTGGATTAATGCTTTGGTTATTGTCATGCTAGAAAGTCCATTTTTGGCCAAGCTTGAGTGTCTTGGCAAGGGGAACAAGGCTTTTGGCCAAAATGGTGCATGTTGAACATAAGGACTCCCTCTCCAGCACCAGTAGACTGAAAACAACCCGAAAACAAAAAAGACCCCTGCCATATTGCACTTTGAGCATGTGATTATGGTAAGTGTAATAAATGAAGTTAGAATAACCTTATTACCTTAAATATAATGCTGATCAGCATGTACAAAAAATTCAGTTTCATTCAGATGTTGCTGAGGGAAATTCAAGCTGCCTCTTTGTATCTTTCCCTGGAAAGAAGCTTCTTCCTTATGACTTTCAGTGGCCCTTTTGGGCAGTTTGTAACCTGAAGATGCCAGTTTGCTTAGGTGTCCAATTGTCACCATTGGATTTAACCATTTATCTGGTAACCTGCGGTAGCAAGACAGACACGCACTTTCTTCCTGGCATGGCTGCCACGGTGCCAATAGCCCTACATGTCTTAATAACAGACACTAGTGATAAACTGGTAGAGTGGCAGATTATACTTTTTGTGAATTCATTAATAAGCATCTCCCAGCCTGTAGAGGTCAGTGACCATTTGCCAGCAGTCTTCAGAGAGCTCCCTGATGTTAATGCATGCAGGTGATGACTCTCCCCTGTGTGTTCAATCCTTCCATACCACAGGAAACGGGAAGTCCTTGGATGCCGGCATCTTGTTCCAGAAACTTCTCCTGAGCTTCAAATAAACAAAATGTTGGTCTGAATTTGTCCTTTCAGACTCCATTTTAAAGGTGTAAATGAGAGTCACCTTTGCGTTTTCTGCATTTAAAACTGGTTATTTGTGAACAACCTGAATTTGTGCTGCGCAGTGCTATTAAGACTACAGTTTACATCAATTTTTAAACAGAATATAATATCCAAGATGCAGGTTTTTGCTCCTGTTAAGTGAGGGGTACGAAGAAAGAGGGAGGGCACTGTATGTGTGTGTGTGTGTGTGTGTGTGTGTGTGTGTGTGTGTGTGTGTGCGCGCGTGCGCGTGTGTGTGCGTGTAAGTATATGTACGTCTTTCTCTCACTCTGCTGAGCTCACCTGACAGCTATGTGACAGGTAAGAGGTGTCTCCAGTTCTGGCTGACTGAGGGAGCCAGGAGGCAGCAGGTGAAGTGACCACACCAAGGATCATGGGATTGAAGAACACCAGGCTACACCAGGCAGAGCTGCTGCTCAAAGGCCAATCGCTAACAGAGCAGGACAGACGGGGGCGTCGGGCGTAGCGGGGGTTGTCAGTCAATCTGTGAACACGGCGTCTCCGGGAACATGGAACACCACGAAACCGAACACGAGATCCGGCCTGTCGGCGTTAACCGGTACAGGACCATACATGAAAAAAACAACAACACAACTGCATTACTTCAGATAAGGGATAGGTTGCACAGGCTGCTTGAGGAGACACACAAAATAAGAATTACAGAAGAGCAACCTTAGATTGCAAAGTTGCTCGTTCAAATCGAATGGATACACTTACGTTTTATTATGCTAGAAATCGCTCTGGATAAGAGCATCTGCTAAATGCATGTAATGTAATGTAATGCAAAGTAAAATTAAGTAGCTTCTCCTTATGATACTAACTTTACAAATCATATTACTCTCAAAAAACAGGATGTGGTTAAAAGGCACTGTATTTGTGGCTGTATCAGGAAACTGAGGCCGTTTTTCCCGGTTCTGTTTATTTTGCTGTTGTGTTTTATGAGGTCAGTATCTCTCCCATCTCTCCTTCTCTCCCTCCTGCTGTAACTCCTTCTCTTTCCCTCCCTTCACTTCAATCCATCACTCTCGCTGCCTCTGCGGAGATGAGCTGTAAGCTCTTACAGAATGAAGCGAAATTACACACCATATGATGGGCCTGAGAGCCCTCTCAAAATGAGATTTATCACTGCAGAACAATAAACTGCCGAAAAATCCCATGAACTGACATATATTCCTAACGATAATGGAATTTGGGGCAGCCTTTGATGAGCTAAACAAAAGATGCATGCATAATTAGCATACAGCGCCAAATTGGCATCAACATCAATGGGGAAACAATATATGAATAATTACAATTATATTAAACTAAAACAGAACAGTGGTGATTTTATGTGCATTAAAGGATTGCACAAAGCACAGCGAAGATGCATGCATGCGGACAGATGCACTCACACACTCGCGCACACACACAAATGCACGCACGCATGCACAAACACACACTCAAACACACACACACTCAAACACATGTATACACACCCTCAAACAAACACACAAACACACCTACACGCACACACATACACGCATACACCCACAGATCCTGCCTCCGTATGTAACCTCAGACAGGACGCTGTCTTTATAACATCGCTGGAAGCAATAACTATGGCCTATTCTGCCATCTGTTTGCCTTCCGCATGTCTGGACTTGCAGTGCAGGAGGGAGAAGTGACAAATTGATGAAAACAATGATATAAATCATGTCCTGTTTACCAAACTCATCTGTGCTAGCCTGATAAAACCAATTACATGAACTAAGAATATGGTGCAGGGTGGTATGAACATAATAAGGGTAGATTATCATACATACAGACTGTGTAAAATAGAAGAGTTGTAAGTCCAGTTTCCTGTTCTTTGGTGTACTTCCTGTTTGCCCCTTTTCTTGTATTTCCTGTTTGTATCTTTCATGTTTGCACTAGCAGGTACCTAGGCACATTTGCACTTTCTGCGGGCACTAATATTTTCAAATAGCCATTAATATTTAGATAGCCGTTTTCGCATGCACCGCAAAGTGATTGACTCAGACTTGAGCTGGGCTGCTGTCCTGAAGCCAGAGCCTTTGCTAATCAGCTGTGCCGGGACTACAGAATAGAGCAGGCAGCAGATGAGCGTGAAGGCTAATAGAGAGACTCATTTTTCTCTGGGAAATGGCATTGCCATATGTCCAACCAGTCACCACTTATCACAGAGCACCACGCTGTTTTCCATTTCAGAGCATGTTAGCGTTATGTGTTTGCATAAGTGGCACATAAAAATCGTTCATTGCTTTAACAGCGACTGAAATTGAGCTGCAGTTTTTTTCTGCACCTGTCATTTTAACAGGGGGAATGCTTGCATTGATTTGACCTCTCACACCTACATGTTCATTGAATGCTATGCAATGTTGTGATTTTCCAGTCACATAACATATAATAACACATCTAATGTTATATATCCAGGACATTGGGGTGCCTTGGGAAACATACACACACACACACACACACACACACACACACATACTGTATATATGCCAAATATCTCCAAAGTATCAAAATGAAACACTTTTTTTTGCAGTTTTAAAAGTAAACGAGAATGTATTATTAGAATCTGTCTGATTCATTTGACAAAATAATTCCAAGTACATGATTTCATGTCATATTAATTGTTGACTTGACCTTTCAGAACCTAAAATTAAGGCTGTGTGATTCTTTGTGTCTTCCTACTGACTGTGTGTCATCCACCTCTCAACGTCTTAATCAAAGAAATGTTTGTTGATTGAAATGCCAGCTTCTCAGCACCATGAAAAATTCAATAATTATAGCACAGAGTATTCGAGTTGCCCCGGGCTTAAAAAAAAATTAATGGATCCAAACAAGCATGATTTTGTCTAGTTCTATGACAGCTAAAGGATGTCATAAAAAATCTGAGACTAAAACGAAAGGTAGGAAGTTCATGACCCCAGAGATATCAGGTGACATGACTCAGATGAAGGGATCAAATGTTCTGTATCTTTTTCCATTTAACTATGAATATGATACACCAAAGCTTGTAGCGACTTCCATCACAAAAGCTCAGTTTCACTTTTATTTATATGAAGGCCTAGAAGAAAACTCAGAACAGCAGTCTGGAGAACCTGCCAAAGAAAACACGGTAAAATAAGGTGAAGCTCACCTAAGCCTCTCTATTCATACCCTATAAGTCACACAGCTCTATTTTGTAGCTTCATTCCTGTACTTTTACATGCTTGTTAAAATATTGATTAGGGAAGCAGAATTGATTCTCCTCCTGCTGGGTATGCCTGTGTACACAATACATGCACACACCTTTATAATGACAGATACACAAAATCTGCAACGGCTTCAGGATGGGGCCCTCAATGCTTCCAATACAAATGCCGAACCAATAAAAGAAAAGATACAGCTTGCTGTGTGGAGTCTTGTCTGCTGTTCGTTCTTATCCTCAGTTTGATTAACGTTCTCTGCATTCTGCTTTTGTCTCTCTCTCTCACAGTGGAAACTTATCAGAACTGTGAGGCTCGTTGGCTCTGTAGCCGCTTGCACTTATCTGTATTTGTGGTGATGCTTTGCTCTCGTACGGATGCCTCTAATCCCCATCCCCCACCCCCCCACCATCTGCAGGCTCCAGCCTGTGTCCCTCTCAAAGCACTGGCTCCGGTATGTTCTGCACCAGTATAGTACGTTCATAAGCGCGCGCGGTTCTTAAGCACTTAGGAGTCCTCTGCTTTGGGCTGTCTCACTTTCGTTGCTACGGCCTTCTCATTTTCGCCGTTAGCCGCTCAGCAGAGGGCTGGATCAGAGCAGTAGCTACGCGGCGTGCGGCTGATAAGTATCCGCTGTTTCAGCGGTTATTAGTTTCCGAGCGGGCCGTGCGGCTCAGACAGGGGCGAGGCTCCGCCCGTTCTTCCTCCCTCTCCCACCATTTCATCTCCTCGCCGTGGAAATGGAGAAATCCCCGGCTTATTAGGCGCTTCTGAGCTGATGGCCCGTCCCCTGCCAGCCTCCCGTTCACATCCGCCACGGGCTCACGGTGGGTACTGCACCACCAGCGCACCCCGAAATGAGAGGGAGCTTAAGCGGCCTCGTTTCGGCACAACTGATGAATTCCCGGCTCCCTCTGTACTCTGACCTCCTGTCGCGGATTTTTCATCAGAAAAGGATTTAACACGGCGCTATCCAAACACAAGTCTCATAACATATAGAAAATGAGTCTTTTGTTTCACACCAAGAAGAGGGTTTCGGCTGGGATTTGAGAAGAGATTTTCTCAGGGAGATACTACTAATCTCCTAAAGGGATGGTTTGTGTGATGTTTGTGTAAAAGGCAACAGCGAGGGACAGCCTTGAAAGTTCAGCTCAACTTGTGAGGTATTATTACCAAAAGACAGGAGGATGACCGTCTCTTATCTGCAATACCCATTCCAGCTATGCTTACATCCTGTATCAAGTTTGCCAGAACCAGCTGTCAATGAATTAGACCCGCAATGAATCTGGTATTGATACAGGAGGAGAGAAAAGGCTTGGCTGAGTGGATTCTCACTGTAAACGCCAAATCAATGGCTGTAGAATTGGCTTATACCCTGCCCAAGTTCCACCTACTCCACACCGGAACATTCCACAGCAGCTCTACTGTGGATCCGGTCCCCTTTCTGTGGTGGGAAAGAGAGCTGCTTTGTCTGTGTGAGCTCTAGCCTGGAACACGTGAAATGATAGGGTGAGCTGAGGAAACGCATGACGTTCATCATTGGCAGTTTGTAGAGTGCAGGACCTTTAGAAGTTTTTGAAAGACTTTTTCTGGAAGCCCTAATCTGATCACTGAATGAAAAATATTTTTAAAAAGTTACATGAAGTGGTGGTCTGACAAAGTGAGCAGGGATGTGGGCTCATTGGAGCAGCAGGAGGTGGATGCCAGCTTGAATCCTTCTGGGCAAAGCGTCTGCTGGTTTGCCTGCTGCTTTATCTGTTCGCTGCTTAATTGAGGTCACTGTTTGTGCTGGAGTCAGAAATCAGATACAGACTGGTGCCTAACAAACAGCAGAACTCTGGCCCCCCAGTCCCTGGCATGGCTTATCCCTCCGATCTGTTGAGCATCTTACTCACACATCAAAGCGCAGATTCTGCTTCTCCTCAAAGAAGAAATCCAGGACAAACTTCCTCACGAAGTCGGGGTTCAGCGTGTTGTCAATCACTTCGGTTCTGCCAAACTAGGCGTGGAGAGAAAGAGAGGGGAGAAGAGAATGTAAGTGATATCACTGCGATTCATATTGCTGGGGACAATGTTGTCTCCATCTTTAAAATTGCCATTCGTGACACCTTCACCCGGGACAAGGGCCAGGCTCAAACTCCCACACAGCCTCCGAGAGACGATGGCTCAGTGTCTCTGAGCTTGTCATGCTTGGCCTGGACTCTTATCTGCCCTCATATCAGACATTAATCCCCATTGGCCAGCAGGCCCAAAGGTGTGCGTTCTGACAGTTGTAATGAGCTATTGATTCCAGCACAGCTTCAATACCGGCCCATGTCCTTATCCCACAGTGCACATAATCCCTTCTATCAATTCTACACCCTCCAGCCCATTATTGCTCTTACAGGCGAGTTTACTGGACTCAACATCAAATTCTATCAAGCCATATTGAATTTCTTTTTGGGATATTGTAATCTTTTATGTAGTTTTTTTTTCTCTCCTTAAATGTAATCGGTTCATAGAATGAAGGCATTATGACTTAAAGCCTGAAAGCTGGAGATGGTTTCAGCGGTAGCTCGCACTTTTAAACAAGCTCGAAGAGATACATTTGTCAATTTCCAGCGCGTGGAAGAACAGAGACTGCTGTAATGCTCTTCAGCATTAAAAGAGTACATCCGCAATTCAGTTTGACTCCCAATTACACCAGGGATGAAGGAACAGCGTTGTCAGCGCCCGTGTGCATCATTTTTAATCAGGTATTACACATTCATGCAACAAAGTTCCACAGCAACAGTTCGGAACATGGAGCGTTCCATATTCCATATTCTCACTGAAGTGAATCTCAGAGGTTCCAGACATGCTGAGGACCCCTGGTTCTCCTGGGTTTTGGGGGGCGGAGATGGGAGTGTATGTGAGACGAATCTGAGGATGTCGAAACATCCGCTGGACCCTGCCACTGGACCCTGCCAGCAGACTCTGAGGACACAACGCTACTGCCACACATGGCTTTAAAAGACCCAGGCTTTCATTCTGCATTTCGAAAAGCGTTTCTCACAAAGTCAGCCGAATGATCTGGCCTATTTGTGTCTTCCTACAAGCAGAAGCCAGGATGGTGCAGGAGAGGTTTTTTTTGGGGGGGGGGGGCTGTCGGGGGATGGCACAAGGTTGCGTCAGTCCCTTTGGATTCTGTTTCTGTTTAATGATTAAGACCCTTTAATACGAGTTAAGACAACCTTGCACTGTGAGGGTTACTGGCTGAATTCTAATTAAAGCATGATTCATTGGCAGAAGTTTGATTTTATTTATTAATTACAAACAGTGTCAAAAACAGTTTAACTAAAATTGGTGTAAAGGGGTCAGCTGTATGTCAATCAGAAAATAGTCACCATGGTACTTACCACGAATAAGTGTAGCTTTTGAATGTCTGTCACATGAATTAAAACAATGGGGGTTATCAATGTGTGATGCAGAACACAGCACTAATTACTCTCCTTTCAGTAATAATGTACAAACATATTTTTGTGCTTGGGTATATATTACATTGTTAAAAAATAGATACTTATACCCTTATAAACAGCTATAGCTATATACAGGGGGTAGACAAAACAATGGAAACACCAAATGAAATATCACTCGTACTTTAAAGTAACTAAATTGCAATTAAAAAGGTGTACATGTTTGTCATATTAATGCAAACACTAATGTCCAATATGTTTCTGCTATAAAAATCATCTTCCCATGCAAAATCATCAAGTTTTTAAAGCAACAGATAAAAAAAAATACATCAATTTGTGAAAGAGGTCAAATAGTTGGTGGCAGCATTAAAAGTGTATCAGTCATATAAATGGAAAAATTATTTAATGTGTCAAGGGGAAGGCTGTTGATAATTATGATGATATGCAAAACGAGGAAAAACTGCAATCGGGAAAGACGAGCAGTGGTCACAAGTTGAAGCTCAATGAGCTCTGAGCTGAGTGAACCTGCATACATTTCTGGTGCAGTTATGGCACAAGCTACTTAACCTACGCTAGTTTAACTGATGATATCCCTGATAACACCATTCAAGCAACTTTTACAGGTGATCTGCAATGTTTCTACACTTAAGTACTCAAATAGTTAAACTGACAGTTTAAAACCTAGAAGCATAAAAGCTGTAAGTGCCTATTCAGAAGGTGACAGTAAATGGGTTTCCAAATGATATTAAAAGTCCAATTAAAATCAACAGCGCATGGGCAGTGGGTAGTAAAACAAACATTATGGTATTTAGTGGGTTCATCAGAATATTTTAAGATGGCAAAGCTGAGAATGTTTTGGCTTTTCAAAATGTTTCCCTCGTTAAATTGGAATTGTAAATGTGCATACTGCGCGGTTCAAGTGAGAGGTAACCTCAGGTCTGTTTCCCCTTTATATATAACCATAATAACTCCCTTGAAAGATCTTTAGATGAAATCTGAACATCCGCCACCTCCCAAAGGACCCGTGAGGTAAAAACCCGCGCACATTCGTTCCGAAAAATGACATCCCAGCTACTGAATTTGAGTCGTCTCACTGAGGCGGGAGGCGAGCGATTGCTCTTCCAAATTTTGGAAAAGTAGGTTAGCGGCCATATTGCCTCCCACAGAGATATGCATGGCGCACGGTCGAGCCGTTTGGAGATGGGCTAATGAACACACTCCAGCCAGCATCGAGAGACAGAAGGGATTTTTCAGCGGCTCTTACTGACACTTCAGCAGGCAATTACAAGGGTTTGTGAAGCTTTTAACTCTTATCCAGTTCTACCCTACTTTGGAGAATATCTCACCGTTTTATCAGTAGTACAAATAACAGTCAAAGCTGTCCAGTTTCCCCTTCCCGTGGCTTAGATTCCACTCCTAGCTTTTACGGTAGATTTCATGGTAACTTTTGAAAACATTGGGAGCAGAAGGCGGTTTTGTTCACTGCTGTGATGAAGGGACTGGTCCATGAACGGTTCCTCCTGTTTTAATCTGTGACATTTTTCCAAAAGTATCTCACCAAACACATGCGGACTGGACTTCGCGCGGGGAAAGTGCACAAGCGGCAGGACTGGCTGGAATTACATCTTTCAGAAAAACAGTCATTTCTGCTCAACCTCCCGAGGAGTGGAAATGAGCCACAACAGCGCTGAACTCCACTGAACTTAGGGGTCTCGTCCAAACTGGCACAGGAGAGCAGCACCAATTCACAGTGCACAGAGGGTGTTGGAGGGCTATTTTTAGAGATGGTGGCATAAAATTACAGATAAATGGAAATGATATTGTAAAAATGATATGGTATGTATTTGAATACATACAGTCAGCTCCAGATTATCTGGCTGTGAATTATATGGTGTGCATTTTATCTGCACCGGTGGTCAAAAATGTATGAATGTTCAGTTTACATTAATGGAAATAAATACAAAACTTTTTTGCAACTCTACATTTTGATGGCAGGGGTAGGGATAGTGGTAAGACTACTGTGCATACATAAACATAAAACAGGACACATTATTGGAAAGGAGGGAAAATTCTGCCACCATTAAAACAGCAAGACCAAATACAGGCAAAATACAAAACTCATCACAGCTAGCTCATTACCTGTAAGTAACGTTACATGGTAACAAATGCTAGCTGTCACTAATTATCTTATCACATGTTTTGGTACATGTGTCTATCTCAGGAGAAAATGAGCAGGATATGAACACTCACTCTGCATTGCTTCCTTTTCATGTTTTTCATATTTGATTTTTTTTTATAACTGATATGTTACTTTAATAAACAATTCAAAATACATCTTGCTAATTATCTGCGATTCCCCCATAACTGACCCAAGTTTTTTATGATCTAAAACATCGGAGCGGATATATATGGATATTCTAGTAATGACAACAAAACTCTATGGATCTTTAATTGAGCAAGGCAGCCTTTAGGTAGCAATGTTACATGATGCCTCCTGTACCAATGTTGATAATAACTGAATCATTGATAGTTTACCTAAGCTAAAAGTTTTTTTTTTTTACCATGTTTTAATTTTAAATTGGATAGATATACCATTTGCGCTGTACCAAGAAATCTTTCGAGCCGAATAGGATTGCAGAGTGCTGTACGTTGGGTCCAATCTAAATCTCCAAATAGGTACATCAATCATCTCCTCAGGATCAGCCGGCTCACACAGGCAGGCAGTGTCTCGGCAAGGGACTACAAATTGACGTATAAATATTGCCCATGCATTTTCCTCCGAAACCTGATAGCATCTCACTGCGCTGTCTCTGCGCCCCTCAGAGAGAAGCACTCCTCTGATAACCGAACAAAGCACAAATTAAACAGGACTCCCCAGAGAAGGGAGACAAGGCAGAGTCAGAGGCAGAATCCGTAACAAAGACGAAAGACGTGCTGACATCTCGCACTGTAGGGCTGCAATTATTAACGCATTAAGGGTGCAGATTAAGCCGTTATCAACACAAAATAAAACTATTTAACATCCAAATACTTTTTGATTTTACACTGCATGGAAGTGTCGCACACAGAACTTTGATGTGTAAAATTATGACTAAATTTGTGATGCTTTAGGTTTCACCGTGAAAGCATAATTGATCTATTCACACCACTCTGCATTCACCAAAACAGAGCCACAAAAGCCAGGGGGGGTTAATATACAGCCCTGCGGTCCAGTCGATACTTCCAGCAAAATTGCTCATTATGCTCCTCCAAAACGATCCCCAGAATGAAGCTGACAGTTTGGAAGGCATAAATCAATTGCCGTGGAGGTAAGGGCGAGCAAAAGGAGAGCAAGGGGGTCAAAGGTCACCGGAGCAGTGTTTCATCAGATAGCCCTCCATGTGTTTGTCATCATCGTCCGCAAGCAACCAACCAGGGTAAAGATTTCAAATCCAGGTACATTAATCACCTCCTGACAGCTGGCTCCACTCTGGGCCCAGGCTGTCATTTTCAGTTTTTCAGTTTCCAGCTCCCTCGTCCGTCTTCCTAAACTTCCGCCGGTACCGGTGGATAACGATTTGCCAGACGCTCATTTAGTTTGTGTGGTTTCTGCTTGGAAGTAGCTTCAGAGAGGCTATTGGCCATTAGGAACCGAAATATTCCGGAGACACAGAGCCGCACTCGCTTTGGTTAATGAGCCTGACTGAGCGCCAAATTATTTCAGAGCTCTGTTCTATCATGCATATTACAGTAAAGACAAGTCAAAATGCAATACTGTTTTGATAAATCTTTGTTGAAATCAAGACTATAGATAAGACAAAAGTGGAAGCAACGCACTTCATAAATTGCTCAAGAATGAAATGGTGGGCTACATACCGGATGTACGCCACTGCAGACTCACACCAATGCATCATGTATTTCCCCCTTTTGCATTTGAACGAGTGTCTCTCCTTTGATCGGGCCTGTGATGCTACACAGATGCGTGATTGTGTGGGTTTCCGACGGCTCCGCCGGGGTGTCCGCAGACACCAGGCCCCGGTGCAATATACACGCTAGTGGTCCCCCGCCGGAGCCGAATTATGGAACCGGACTGAAGATGGGGCTGAAGTAGGACTCTGGGAGCGGGAGGTATGAGAGAGAGGAGAGAGACAGGCCCCTTTCGGGCTCCCTCTGCCCTGTGAATATTTCATGAGCTCCTACAGAGTGGGAAGCTGCTCTCTGGAGAGATTCTGAAGCCTCGTTCACGCCCTCACACCCCCGGTAGCTGTAGGCCCAGGTCTGTATATTACCATTATTACCAAACATACACACTTCTATTATCAAACATAGATCAGGGGCTCTGGTGTACCACCTGACACGGAGGAAGAGCTACTGTGTAATATTTCATTAAAAGAGGCTCGTTACAGCTCTGATGACCACTTCCTCCCCACCGCTGGTATACGAGACGGTCTGGTTTCTGCTGCTCTGATATTCGACTGCTCTCCACAGGGATATAACGGTGTCTGTAACCCAGAGAGAGAGGCCTTGTGCCTTTCAACAGCATCACAGTGCTTTCTGAATAAACAGTGGAGTATTTCAAAATGGATTAAGGGTCCATTCTTTTATAACTGGGTATCAGACATTCTTTTTGGGGAGCGTGCCTTTCATGACACAAGAAGGGTGGACATTTTTACACAGGGATTCAAAAAGGAGGTTTTTTTTTTAAAAAAAAAGCACTGGGAGTCGTTCAATGGCCAATCAAAATTGTAAATATGTGGATGGATTTATCAAGCATTCATACATAACACTTGCACAGGTCATCAGTATTGTGTGTGCTTTCAATGAACAACCAAGCTCTTCTCCAAGGGTTCAGTTTCAGACGCTCACAGACTTTGCAGATAATATGCTAAATTAATTGAAAGATGCAATTACATGCAGATTTAAATGGAACATGTAGGAGAAGCTGCTGATCATTTGGGTCAGAGGAAGGTGTTAATCAGGGTAATTAAAAATACCTTCATTCTCCAATGCCTTGTAGGGTTTCCGTTTACTGTGCCTCAGCGAGTTTATGAGGAAGACACATTTCAACACTCGGCACTGGAGAATATGCTATATGTGCTACCCGACTGCAAGCACTTTCACTGTACAATGCAAAGATTACTTGTGTAACCAATCATTTCAGCTCTTGCACAGAGCAATGTTATGGCACTTGCTGATTCAGCCTGGTGCCCAATGATGAATACATGATACTACTGCTACTAATAATAATAAAAATAATAATAATAATAATAATAATAATAACACTCACCTCCCTCCACTCCTTTGTCCCGATGGCCTGTACATAGAGCACCACAACTGTGGAGACAGACAGAGAAGAGAGGAAGACATAGTGGGAGAAAAGGATTGAGAGTGAGAGAGAGGGAGAGGGAGAGTGAGAGAGAGAGGGAGAGAGAGAGAGAGAGAGAGAGAGAGAGAGAGAGAGAGAGAAACGGGCAGGAAAACGACAACAGGTACATGGTTTTAGAACTCGAAATGTTACCACAATTATAAACAATAATCTACACAAAACAATGCACAATTTCATTGTTGTCCCTCTCCAAAATCATTTTCTTAATGTGAACATTTATTCAAAATCTCTCTCTCACACTCACACTCTCTCTCTCTCTCTCACACACACACACACACACACACACACACACTCACACTCACACTCATGCACACACACTCTCCCTCTCTCTCTCACACACACACACACACACACACACTCACACTCTCTCTCTCTCTCTCACAGACACACACACACGCACACACTCACACACACACACACACACACACACACTCACACACACACACACACACACACACACACACACACACACTCACACACACACACACACACTCGCACACACACACACACACGCACACACACTCGCACACACACACACACACACACACACACACACACACACACACACACACACACACACACACACACTCGCACACGCACACACACTCACACACACACACACACACACACACACACACACACTCGCACACACACTCACACACACACACACACACTCGCACACACACTCACACACACTCGCACACACACACTCACTCGTCTTTGCCAGTGTCACACAGCCCCTCGTCAGTCCCATGCTGGTGTTGAGTTAATTAGTTTGTTTGTGTAGAGGCACTTCCACTCCCTCCCCTCTGAAACAGATCTGAGCAGGTAGCCGTCCCGCCAGCACGCTGCTGCTCTCTCCTGTCTCCCCATTCCTTCAATCAGTCACCATTGTACAGCACCGGCACGACTCCAGCAGCCTGGGGTACTATCATTTACATAACTGAGTAAGGTAGCAAAACATGCTAATTTCGGCACATAACCTGCCAATTATGTCAGATCGTCACAGTTTTTTCTGTATACTTGCTTTGACACAGATAATTTCATTGGCAATTTTTCCAAAACTCTCCAAAACAAACTACTAAAAAAAAAAAAAAAAAAAAAAGCCACTAACCATACAAGAAAAGTCATACATTTTGTTTCCAGTTGAATGAATACATCTCTCTAAAACAAATGCTTGTACCAAAACAAATATCATTAAATTGCTTCATTCACCATTAATTTGATCACGGAAACAAAAGAAAACAACATTAATAACATTTTAATATGATTTTAACTCACGAAAAAAAGCCATGCTACAAGTGTCATATTTGCTTACTAATGATTGAGGCACTCTAAACTACAAATCAATTAATTAAATTTAGGGAAAAAAAACATTAAATTCACTAATAATTTAATAAAACAAATCATTCCAAGTTGAAGGATTTCATCAGCATCACGGTATATGTCTTCATTCTTCATCCGCTGAAGGAAAAACCTCCCAGCACAGCAGGTCCACCCCTGACATTAACTACTCTATAACTACAGCACAAGCGTGCTGGAATCACACATTATTTCACTCTGAACCAATGCTTAACCCTGCCACGTACTCTAAGACTGAGCCAATCCTAACTCCAAATCCAGCCCTTATCCCACAGCAAGCTGAGCAGACAGTTACATTTCAATCACACTGCGGTTGAAAACTGAGTATTTTTCAGCCATATCACTGACAACTACTACTGTCACTGTTAACATACAAGTGACCAGAGTACTCCATAGATTCACCGAAGTAGTTATGTGTTTTTTTTTTAACAAATCTTATAATGGATGGATGCTTAATACAGGACTTTTGAATTTTAGCACAGCCACTGCATCTTGTATCACTGTCATTAAACACAAACTCATTGAAAATACTAATAACATGAGGCAAATGTAGACTTTACACAGGATTCACTGAGACAACTATCTCCAAATATTGTCCCCCAAAACCAATTTTAATGATGACTTATTAAACTGAATGTTGAATAGTGGAGTGCAGCTGAAGGAAACCTCAGCCATTCCCCAGACTCTGACTGCTGTCCATTTCACTTTCTGTTCTCTGTTGCCACACAGGGAAATGATGCTGCCACATGACAGCGATGCATAAACAACCAGCGGCCCCCCTGCAGCCTCCGCATAAACCATCAGCAAATGAAGACTGGGATTTCAACTTTTTATCACTTAGTTACTGAACACCAGTCAACACATGTACACATCTGCAGATGTTCCATTGCACAAAATGTATTAAAGAGACACACACTCATACACTCACACACACACACACACTCACGCGCTCACACACATGCATGCACACACTCACACGCTCACACACATGCATGCACACACTCACACGCTCACACACACACATGCTCACACACACACACACACACACACACACACACACACACACACACACATGCTCACACACGCGCTCACACACATGCATGCACACACTCACATGCTCACACACATGCACGCACACACACACACACACACACACACACACACTGTCCTACTTTCTTGAGCCAGACTCATGCTGGCCGTTGTGCAGCATCCCCTGAGCTCCAGACCTTATACAGCTTGATAACCTGGTTTAGTATTCTCCAAAAGCAAATTTATGTCTGTAATGTACTCAAGGAAAAAAAACTGTTGCATGCACCTAATAAATGGACATTTTGACAAATGCCAAGTTTGGTTCATTTGAACTTTTCAGTGCTTTTGACAGTTTTTCAGATGGCATTTTCTGTGCGCAAATTAAAAGCAGGAGTACAGTACATTTCTTCTGATAGTTCAGAAAAAAACACCATTTTGCTATTTAACATTGAAGTCTAATTAATTCAAGATTGCACCAGGTTTTGTTACCGTTCAAAGTACATCTCCAAATTAATCTGAAATAAATTATCTGCCAAAAATTCCAATTATAAATTCACTTGGAGCCACAGAACAAATCGGTTGATCCATTTTGGTGGACTGTTAATATTATCACATTTTGCATTCGCAACTAAAAAAATAAAAAATAAAAATAAAAACAATCTCTGGTGTAAGTGCACCACTGCAGCGAAAGGAAGACTTCTGCATGGAAAATATGTAAAGCACATCATTAGCCCTTCAGCTGCATCCGTTTCAGGAACAGCCTGTAAACCCCAGCATAAAGATGGGCTAATGGAGGAGATATATGACGGATGCAAGCAGCAGGAGCTCCGGTAGGGGGGGGGTGCTCTTACTGGGGTCTCACAGGATGAAAGCATTTTAGCATTTTAGCATGTCTTCCTTACCCGAGTCCCCTCCTGTGCTCAAGACCGACACGGGCCCATTAGGAGGGGAGCCATCACAACCGAGCAAAGAAGACCTTAATGACTGGCATCTTCCCCTGACTGCACACTGCAACACCCCCCCCCCCCAGCACAGACAGGGGGAGGGCCACAGCAAAACCAATCAATGTAATGCACCCACCAAGAGGACGCTCCCCGAGAGCTTTCAGAGAATTCTCTCTTCTCCTCATCACAGAAAACAGGACGTGACTACATCAGTTGCCACGGGGATGGATGAGACGTGCCTGCTTTTAGGGACAGTCTGGTAGTGTAGCATAGTGGTTAAGGAGCAGGGCTGGTAACCGAAAGGTTGCCGGTTCAATTCCCAGCTGCGGCACTGCTGCTGTACCCTTGGGCAAGGTACTTAACCCACAGTTGCCTCAGTAAATAGCCAACTGTATAAACGGATAACAGGTAAAAACTGTAACCTATGTAAGTCACACTGGATAACGTCTGCTAAATGACAATGTAATGTAATGAAATATGCCTACAACAAGGACTCTACATACAGCTTCTAATACAAGGAGTTATGTCTTACCTCAGCATCTTAAATACACAAGACAGTGGCAGTAGTGTTGAAACAAATGTATCATGGCTTGGTAGCCTAATAATGAGGCTTTGGTAGTCCAGCACTCTGGACACTGGTCAAGGAGCTCTCTCAAAGAAGGTTCTAGACTGAGAAATTGGGAGACTGATGTGAAAAAATGCTAAAAAGACTGCAGCAGCCTATAGAAAAGTCAATGGGCCAAAGAGGGCCGCTCACACAAATACACATCCTATACTTTTGCCCACTCCAGCCTTCTGCAGGGTTGTAAATTACATTTTGCTCAACCATAAATGAAGCTAATTTAAAAATGTAAGAACATGAAAAAAAGGTGTCCATCACACATCCTGTCTTTCCGGTTCTGACAGCTTTCAGCTCAGTCAGTGTAAATTGCCCACAATTGGTGCACGGCTGACAGTCTTTAGTAGCTGACAGTCTTCAGTGAGTAGCTGTCAGTTATGCAGCTGGAGGGGGAGAGTGGGGACAGCAGCACAGGAGGGTGGGAACGAGGTGGAGACAGCTGAGAAGCAGCTTAGATACCCAGACCCTGGTCAGCACAAGCGCCGGAACTCCTCATGTAAACCTAGCAAGGCTGGCCTGTGAAAACGAGTCTTTTTGCGCATCAATGTGGTGTAGAAGTAAGCACCAGGGCTCATAACCAAAAGGTTGCTGGTTTGATTCCGAGCTGGGGCACCGCTGTTGTACTCTTGGGCAAGGTACTTGACCCATAATAGCTTCAGTGAAATACAGCTGTATGACTGGATAAAACTGTAACCTTTGTTCTGGATAAGTGCATCTGCTAAATGACAGTAATGTAATGTCAATGCTTTTGGAAACCAAGTGCCACCCAGGGTGTCCTATTACCAGGTTACTGATGAAAACCTGCACTTCTATCGCCATGGTTACAGGCCAGCTCATCTTACAGCATGCACCTTTTTTAAAATTTCAAAACACTCAGATTCAAAGGCAGCTGAGCAGAGCCAGTCCGGTGGTTTAGAACAGTGGTTACCATTCTGATATGAACAAATATTCCAATGCTGGTGCATTTTTAGAGGCATGTGATGCAGATTCTTCTGCAGCTGATGTCCCCCATCCAGCTGGCTAAACAGAAGCCCAGGGCGGTGGTGTGGGGGGGGTATGAGTATCGGACAGATGAAAGATCTCTGTCCCCGTGAGTACCGGACTCGCCTTTACGCTTCGCGCCTCTATTTTTTTGATGTCCGGAACACCTCTGACCGGATCGGTATCGCCCCTGGCCGAGAGGCCGACGCGCTAATCCCTCTGATTCAGAGTATCTGATAGGCCAGCCCACTGATCTGAGCCTCTTCTGAAGCGGAGCTGGAGTACCAGCTCTCGTCGGCTTTCAAAGGACCGTCTCTGCTGCTCAGTCAGCCTGGTAAAAGCCCACGCCACTTACTGCAAGCGCACCTCAAACATCCACGGCAGGACAAACACACAGGACAGACTCACATCTTCGGCTATGTCTGTGCCCGTTTCCTCCCACCCAAAGCCCTGTATATTCGCTTCAGTATCTCTTTATTACGGCTTGTCTGGCTTGCTCAGTTTGCATATATTTTTGTGTAGAACTGCGTTCTGTACAATATGGCCCTTGCTGCACATCAAATTGCCCAATAAACACTGACTACATTACCTTATTATCATTCAGCAGACACTCTTATGCAGACCAGCTTAGGTGGGTTACAATTATATAGAGAAACGCAGAAGCCACTATAAAATCTGAGTCACCCTCGTGGAGGAACATTACATTACATCACATTATTGTCATTTAGAAGCTCTTATCCAGAGTGACTTACATAGGTTACAATATTTACATGTTATCCATTAACATAGCTGCATATTTATTGAGGCAGCTGCGTATTTACTGAGGCAATTCTTGCCAAAGGGTACAATAGCATCATCCTAGCAGGGAATGGAACCAGAAAACCTGTGGGTTAGAAGCCCTGCTACCCACCACAACAGCAGACAACTGCACTGATTGATTGATTGTATAGTTGGCTGATTGGACAACCAATCTGTCCAAAAATGGACTCCATACACTTGGATGGCAACTGTTGTGATCTGTATGGATATTTTTACTGAGTGACCTCTATCATCATTCTTTTATTCCATTCAAACCAAATTAATAATTAACTGAAACCTACTATTTGGGGTGATGAATTACACAGATTAAGAATTTAACACAAGCTTCAAGCCTACAACCACTTTGGAAAAAAAATATATATATTTTGCAAATTTACAGCAGAGACTTCACATCAGTAGCCTGAAGAGAGAGTCAATATAAAAGATTACACAAAATGGCATTCGTTCAATTACATTTTCCCAGAGAGACCAGAAAAACCCTCCAGGTATTAAAATTTGACCTTTGTAAAATACCCTGCGACTTAATTAGTTTTAATAAATGCTCACAATTACAATCTCAGTAAAGCCCACCATTGGACACGTCTGTGTCAGCGGTAAAGATTGCTCATGATAACATTAATCAAAGGGAGGCTTAACTGGTCTCCATTTGGAGGTACAGAGTAGGCTAACTTTAATCACTTTAGACCGGTGTTTTTTCAATAAGTGTCATAAATGTGGTCTCTGCTCATTGGCTAAAGTGATCTTCACACCAACTTATTTAGTCCTTTCCAAAAATCAGCCTTCTCTTTCAATGAGTGATTGAGCATCAAACCAAACAGCCAGAGATGGACAGCTGGACAGCAAACCGATGCAATGCAAATAGCAAAAACTAAATAGTAAGTGTTCAGTCTTCTTCTAATATAAATCTTTTTTTTTTTAATCACACAATTTCAATGCCAGTGGTGTTAACACATTTTTCTCATCTTTAACCGTTATTAAAAATGTTGTTTGCACAAGTTAAACAATGCATTCATGGCAAATAAAATGATTCTTCAAAATAAGGCATTCTAGAACTGAAAAATAACAGAGATTCATCTTGACAGCATTAGGCAGGAGGGTACACACACACACGCACACAAATGCACACACAGACATACACACATACACACACACACACACACACACACACACACACACACACACACACACACACACGCACACACACACACACACACACACACACAAACACATGCACACACGTGCACGCGTGCCCATACATACAGGAGGCACAAAACAACCACACAGTAATCCATTTAATGTAATTTGCTTCGCTAGTAAAGGTCAGGTGAACAAGGGTAGACGAGGATGAAACTAAATCCATTTGAAAGTCACCCTTTATTAAAAGTGGGAGAATCCCTGAAAGCATGCAGAGCATCCTCTCTGTCGCACAAAGACTGAGCACAGTGCACAGCAACACAGTGCATCTTCCTAACCTGTGAGGAATTTCACTGCACTCTGAACCAGAACCAGAGAGCTGTGGAGTAATTAAGCAAGCAGAAGCTAAAGGAATAGCACGGGAGACAGAGGTTCGTTAGCTGTGAGTTCCATTCTCCCGGGGCCCCTGCAGTGCCCTCCAGCAGCAGAGAGGGTGGTGTTGCATCAGAGACAGGGGCACGTTACCTCGCACGCACACAGTAAGCCTGGACACATGGCATTTATTACAGTTATTTTTATGTAATGGTAAATGTTCACTGTTCATTTTAGCTAAAACAGAGCTTAAATGTTTTACCAAAACCCAAAGTAACACAGGTCCAGAAACATTTAATAAATTTGACATTTTAGTGCAATCATAAATGATGCAAATTCATGCCACCCTTGGTACTGGTTTTTCAGAGAACACTGCACACTCCAGTCCTCCAATCTCTCCCTCAGACACACTGCAATCTCTCCCTCAGACACACTGCAATCTCTCCCTCATACACACCACAATCTGCCAAAGGAAAAGAAAAAGGCCTCTTCAGATATTCATGAGAACAGCTTTTCTCCCCAGCAGTGACCCCTCTTTAAGCACACACCTCACAATACTAAGGTTTATTTTGCCTTACGAGAATTTGAATTTACTCAACACACTGTCTGTGTGCAAAACTTTCCATATAATCTGAAAGGCCTTTGAGAGGGAACTGCTACCACTCGAAGCCCCTACCTGGGGAGATTCAGTGCAGCCCCACTACACACCCCAAGACCCACTACTCATCAGCTGGTGTGGCAAGAAGGAATTCAGCCAATTAAATCCGGGAGATGATCAGGTGGGCAAATTCAGAGAGTCAGAATTGGTGTTTAGCCAGGAAACCACCCTTGCTATTAACAAGGACCGAGGCGGGGTCTTTAATGATCACACAGGACTCGGGTTTAAGGTTTCACCTCACATCCTTTCACATTCTCACATGGGAGCTTAGAAACACAGAATTTGAAACTTATACTGAAGAAGAATCACATCGGTATCCTTCTAAGCTGAAAACACTGGGCGACTGTTATGGCATAAGAAACTACTGTAAATTAGTTATAGCCTCTTATGACACCATTTCGGTTCCGTATCACATACCAGGATCTGACTTAGAGAAGGTGTCCATGTCCAGCAGGTTCCTATGGAAACAAGAGAAAGGAAAGTAAGGACACACGCTACAGATAAAACACATTTACCTAACTGATCTCAGTTCAGTACTGTGCCCAAACCATGGTTAGATATTCATCTTTTCTTTTTTTTATCTGAATCATCTTACTATCATCTCACACAAGAATTAATCATGCAAAACTGAGACTGATTAAATAAAGAAGCAAAATCAAAAACAGCATCTTATCTAAATGCAGTACAATTTTAACATTAAAATGGAGCATGTCCGCACCAGTGCCTTCTTATTCAAAACTTATGAAGATACTGTCATAAGAGTTACACAGGAAAATCTTCAATAGGGTGCAATATTGTTTTGAGCAGAAACTTATGGAAGAATTCTTTTGTTATGAAAATGAGTAAATGGATAATGTTTTACATCATTAGCGTGTGATAATTCTGTGATGGGATCCAGAGATTTTGAAGAGGGTAATTGTCAGCTTTACTTCAAAGACAAAGCAAACATGAATCAGCTAAAAAGGGGGAACATTTGCTTCATCACTTTTATCATCACTGTCATTATCATCATCACCTTCACAGCCTGCAGGAGACATTTTTAAACGCTGAAAATGTGCAAAAAAATAAATAAATAAATAAAAAAACAACAACAAAAAAGTACTGAAGAAAATGGTTGGCTAGGATATTAGCATATAATTTTCATAATATGTTAGCATATAATGTTGTATTGGATCCCCAGTGTGGGGAATGCTAGTCACAACACAAAGAAGGAGGGGGTACCCTGAGTGCTAGTCTCGAGTAAGCCCCCCCCCCCCCCCCATCCACATTAATACATCACTTTATGACTTATACAGAACCAATCCTGAAAATGAGGAACACTAGTGACAGCTTAAACAAAATTTAAACCAAATCACACCAGAGGCAATTCATTACAATAGGAATCATTTAGTTTATCACTGACGTTAGGCTCAAGATAGTTTTTATGCATTCATTAGCAATACAGAGTAAACATGAATTAATTGCTGTCAAGCTCACAGAACTTAAATCAATAAATGTGTTTTCTTTTCCACTGAAAAAAGACTAGCAAACATTTACATTATTGCTCTCAGCAACAAAAAAATGCACAGAACAAGTAATCTTTTATGTAAATATTAAAAGAGAAATTAATAACCAAGGCAATACGGAAACCCCTAACAAAGTTAACAAAGTTCTTTCAGCAGCAAACTATGATGCTGAGTGAGAGGGTATTAAGCATGGAGTACCCCTATACTGGACAGAGTAGGAACGCTGCCACATAGCATGTGGCAAAGAATTAGAGTAGTTTGTTTTTTTTTTTGCTGGGGGGGGGGGGGGGGGGGGGGGCTATGTGGTATTACCTACAGGTGAAATATTGTAGGTTTTGGGAGGGGGGGGACTAAGGGGAGATCACCTGTCTTATGAAAAATTACTATGTAAAGCAATGCAGTGATCGGTAATAAAAACAGAGCCCACAAATGCTCACATATATTTAAGGTTCAATCTTAGGCATTTTTGTAAACAATGTGTGGACGCTGTTTTTACTACCGACCTTACGTTTCTCTGTGACCGGCGCCTGTTAAAAGACACCGTCGGATGTGCGCGCTCTACAGTTTTTACTAAGCAATGGAACGATGCGAGCTTTCCTGGCGACACAGTGAAACAGCCAAGACCGACGAGGCTGCGCAGCAATGCAATGCTTCAGCCTGCAGCCGAAGCTGTTACACGTGGCAACGCTTTCGGTCACCGCTACCTCCAGGAACAGAGCTAAGTCCTGCTGTCTTTATTCACAACATTAAGCTCTGAAATAAGGCAGCGCTTTGCACAGCCGCGGGGAGAGATATCGGGTAAACGGGACCCCGCACACATAGGGAACAGCATATTATATGTGCAAACATTTAAACGACCCTCCCAGCAAAGATAGACCGGAGAGCCAGAGCCTCCGCCATGCTCAGCTAGCCTAATAGGATCTCCCTTCCTCATTTGGGCAGGCAGTCGGTCTTATATAAGGCAGCGAGCACACTCTCCTATTGAGAGTCCCCCGACGGTGGCTTGCATCTCAAAAGACTGAATAAGCGAGCAATCAATTTCACATCAGTTCTGCCTGGTTTGGCTCAGAGCTACAGGAAGGGACGCGTCTGTGGGCCTACTGCATAACCCCCAAAAAGGAAAAAAGAACCAGCTCTGCACCGTCAGCGTGGTTTTGGCGGAATTGATAAGTGAACCTGTCCCACGTTCTCCGCAGACGGGCGGTGGGAGCGCCGGGTTCCTTCGAGAGGCGTGACGTCGTGGCAACCTCGCACCTTATTCCTTCTGCCAGCTGCCCCTCTCTCCTCTAATCCCAGTCACCAAACGCAGTCACTCCTCCCCATACCCCCCCCCGCTGGGGTCGTATCGACATCCTCCAGGAAATCCAGCACTGGGTTCAGATCATTATTTACAGGTTTGCTCTGAACCTCTTAGCTCTGAATTTGGAAAAAAAAAAACCATATCATAGAAAGGGTGACCATACTCCTGCCAAAATGTTAATCATTAATTAATGGTTTTTACCCCTGACGCTGGGATCAGGAAGTCAGTAAATTTAGTACAACTTACCATGGCATCTTCCACACTCGGGCAAAATGCTACAGCATGAAGAGAGCAATCCTATAATAAGCTTGCACACCACCAACACTTTTCACACTACAAGTCCCAGAGTGCAAAAGCAAAAACAAAATGGAGGACAGGAAGATCCCCACCGGTGTCATCAATGTCACTATTCCTAACATAAGCCAACGGTGCTGGCCCCAGTCACTGTCAGCTGATGACACAGTCAAGCCTAGATGTCAGCCGACATCAGAACAAGTGCATTTACAGTCTGAGCCACTCGGGAGCCCCTTGCCCAAACCTTCCAAACCCGGAGCCTGTAAATGACAGCTTAAACAGCTCCTAAGGCTCCCGCTGTGTGCCACCTGCAAAAACGCACTAACCTCAGCTGTGGATGTTCATCACGGTGGAATGAGAGGTTTAGGAATGCAAACACCCCTGGAGAGATCCTGCAGAGTCTCTCGAGCGTCAGCCCGGCACGCGGGATCTGAAGTGACGGCTATCTCCGTGTGATCTGCGTCGCGAGCTGTTTGCATGGACGGCGAGGCGTGTGATGAGCGCCTGAGCGCGAGCGGGGAAAATCGAAATGACTGACATGGGAGTTCGGAGGGCCGTAAACGGCAGCGGAACTGACAGACACCTGTTCTGTGGAGCCGAATGTGGACAGGCTCTGCGGGGGTCCTGACCTTCATCACAGCCTCAAACGGCTGAATCTCCAGCCAATGGCAGCAATACAAACAACTTCAGACAACATGTCTTGCACTAATGTATTGAGAGACTCTGCCGTGTTCAGATAAGCCTAGCAGGCCACCTGTAATACTGGTGCTATGCTCCTGTTATGTCTGTGTGGATAATGCTTGTGTACTGCTTATGTAATGCTCATTTTGGCAATGCTTGTGTAATGTTTGTGTTGGTACTGCTTATGTCATGCTTGTGTAATGCTCGTGTTAGTAATGCTTGTGTAATGCTTATGTAATGCTTGTGTTGGTAATGCTTGTGCAATAGTGTTGGTAATGCTGATGTAATGTTTGTGTTGGTAATGCCTGAGTGATGCTTGTGTTATGTTTCTGCTTGTAATGCTTGCGTTATGAATGCTGCTGGCACCTGCCTGTGCAACCCACTTGTAACAGCTTCCAGAACTTAAGTTCCCTGGCTTGCAGTTTGTTCGCAGTTTTTAGGACATGGTTTGGGTCAGGCACGGTGTGGTCCAGCGTGGCTCCGTCTCTTGACGACATGCTCAATTTTTCACGTCTCTGCTTTCCGCTTCCTGTCTTGGGCGCCGAGGCTGGATCCGACGTGTCTCTTCACTCCGCCCCCGGTGGACACCCTGCTGCCTCGGACCAGCATTGGGGGAATTCACCTGACCCCAATCTGTCAGCTCGTCACTTCTCTTAAAACTGGCCCCTCTCTGTGGACCCCACCAGTCAGGCAAGGTTAGCCACCGCGGGTCTCGGTCCGCTGTAAATAAAACGTATCGCCGCTCCCTACTTCGAGAGCCTTTTTCACCTCTCTCACCTCACTCTTTTCTGTTTTTTTTTTTTGTTTCTCCTCAGAAGAAAGGAATAATCATCTTAACTCCCACACGTCGCTGGATGTAGAGGCTGACGCCTCTCTCTGAAGGCTGGGTGGCAGCTGAGAGATGACAGCAGCAACAGAGAAGTGGGGATGATATTCAAGTCGGCAGCCGAACAACCTGCTCAATATCGGCAGAATACGGCGAGTCTTTCGGAATGCACAATTAGGGGTTCCTGGGTCTGTGAGCTTTCTTTTTTTTTTTTCTTTTTTCAAACAGAGAAAATCTCCAGTGGAGCTCTCTTAAAATAACCTCTTTAAAAGGCACTTAAAATAATTCTGGACCGCAGAATATGCAAATAAAATGCCTCTCCAGGGAGATGCGGTACCCAGGAGGCTGGAGAAGCTCGGTTCCAGGAGGCCATAATCACAGGGTGCATGTGGCTGCGTGCTTTAATGAGGCCTGCCTTGTCTTTACCTGAGCAGAAAATTAGTCCCGCTGAAAAGCTCCCGTCTCCCTCGGTCTCTGACACCCGTTCCCATCGCTGTGACATGGGCACGTCTTTGCGGTTTATCTCAGAAAGGCAATGAAGGGAAATTTTATTCACCGTTTGTCCCGTTGTAAACAAACGCGCAACAGAAATTAGGCAGAGCTGCTGCTGGCGGAGCTCTCAGGCCGATCAGTGTCAATTACGTTCTACAAGACTGAGATAATCAAGACCACGCATATGACAGGCGGGGGGTTCTGCTCTGATCCTTTGTGCACAGTGCATTGTGGGAAGGACCTTCCTGTCTTCCAGAAAAAAAAAACTGAACACATACAGACACAAAAATCATAGCATTTATACCACACAGCTTCCCGTACCTAAGATTTTGCCAAAAAATGTATTTCAAAATATCCCACAAAAAGAGTATTTTACAGTATGTGCAAATAGACCATATGGGGAACTCTTGTTGTTGTGGTGCCTGTTTGTTCAGGAAATCCTGACCAAAGCAGCAGCCTCTGTGTCTGTTAGGGTCCACTTGACCTCAACAAATGAGACGAGAAGCAGATTTTTTTTTTTGTTTGTTTTGTTTTTGCCGCTTGCAGCTCTTACAGTGACAAGCACCTGACTGCAAAAGACTGCACACTAAACCAAATCTGAGGGGCTTTTTCAGTAAACCGTGAGATTCGACACTCCCTAACAGTGCAGGCTGCAGCTCACTGGGTGTGCTCTGAAAATCACTAATCCGTTCTCCACCAGGGGCCTTGAAGAGGCTGGCTCTGCTCCGAACACTCCGCTGCCCCTGCTCTCTGAGAGCCTGTTGTGCCTCTGCTCCCGGCCAGCATGTTCAGGTGTGTTTACAGGTGTGTGAAGTTTGGATTGTACAGCCTGTGTCTGGGAGAGAATGAGAGGGTGAATGAGAGAAAGACAGAGAGAGAGAGAGAGAGAGAGAGAGAGAAGGGGGTACAAACTGTTTTTCTGTGCAGTTCCAATCATCTATTGAGAAGGAAAAAAATCTTTTCTACGTATGCAACACACCGCTTTGATTAAATGTACCTGGCCACTCGTACCATTACAAATGGTGAAACAAAGGACCCCCCGAAACATGTGTCCAACATATCTACATGCCAGCATGGAAACCTTTCCAGAAGGAACCACACTCTATACACTCTGACCACACGCTACACGTTACACATACCGTATGTGTCAGACACGGGCACAGTTTTAGGTTATTCCCTGGTTTTGTTGTACATGTTTTGAGGTACAACTGACTGCCAAGAAGATTTGACTCGAGTGCACACAATTACTCCATCGGTATGACGCTGTGTGTAGTCACCTCAGATGGTTACCTTCAGTCTAGGGGGGGTCCCCTCTAGTCAACAAGCTGAGACTGTTGCTCAAATGTAAAGACGAAAACACTGATGAGTACTGCATTAAAAAACAATAAGCTTTCCTCATAGATTACTTCCTGTTGCATACCAACAGTTCCTGGGCAAAACGAGTAATGAACTCCTTTTGAAAGTTAAAAAGGAGAGAAGTCAGGCACCTTGGAATTATCTCTGTCGGGCATAAATATTTTATAAGCCATCTAATAAATTTTATAAGCTCTCTAAAAACATTGACGCAGCAGAGCAATACAACTGAGCAACAACTTAACCTCACGCGTCCCACATATGTTTAATAATCCTTCTCTGAGACGCACAGCTGAAACAATACACAGCGGCGGCAATTAATTGGATTTCAGTTAACTGTTATCAGGCGTCTGCAGCAACTTCAGCAGGGAGGCCGGCCGGATCGTAAATTCTCCCATCACGATTCGCTGAAAACGCCAGGCACATGCCTCTAACGAGATGCAGCCAATCGTCTGCCAGAGCAGGCTTTTTCAAAGACGGCATCAGTACCTGGCATTGGGGCATCAATCAGTTTTAGGGACAAATTGCAATCAATCGCTTTCAGGATCTGAACTGGACATGAATATGTTCTGTAGAGCAAAAAAGGGCCAAATTTTTTAAAAGTCTTATGGAGGTAAAGCCACACATTCACCATCTGGTAAGTGGGTCAGGAATACGACTAGTTCCGTTGCATTTGTGTTGTGTAAAAAAATTATGCACAGCTTTAGAGGTCCAGTATAATAGTGGTGCTGACACAATTTTCTGAATGCTGCAGGTCACAACACACACACACCTTTACTGTGAATAAATTCCACTAGAAATTTCTAGAATTCCTGTTCAGACTCTGCATTTTCACTGTGCATAATGCCACAACTTCAAAGCCAGAGGAACAGCATGTCCACAATCAATGTCCTTGTGAGTATATCAAAAAACATTAAAAGCGAGTGCACACCCAGATTTGAGAAAGCTGCCAGCTTACATAAATTCATACATATCAGACTGTGAGTCACAAGTAGCAGTGTGATTCCAACCCACTTGACCTCACTGGAAAACACTGCTTCATGTTTGGGTGTGACATAAGCATGCACAGAAATATAAACTGTGGCAGATTCAAAGCCAGGGGAAATTCTGCTGTGAACGTATTTTTCTGTTATTTATTTATCTTTAAGACTGCTCATTCTCAATGTCTATAAATGTGTCTGAGGTGAACAATTTGCAAAGGCTCAGCTCATAATGGGCCTAGCTCTTTCACATCATGCCTCTCACCCATGGAATTAGACCTAAATGTATATGTATGTATATATACATATAGTATGGATAGATAAACTAAAGAAAATCAGTGTGTTTGATTCACGGGTAATGGCGTCTATAATTTAAACAGTCTGCACTTCGATAATTGGAAAAAAAATCATGCTTGGTATGGAAATGCAGTCTGTCTTGATGTCGTTTTTAACAGAAAAAAAATGTGTCGAGTCGTCCAAGGTATGCTCACTTTTTTCTGCAACTTATGAACTAACAAGCAAGCAGATCGATTTGCGTCACCAAGTATTTCATAACCAGGTAGTAAACAGTGGAATCATCTTCGCGATTCGTGACGGCAGACAGTATTGTTTCTCCAGGCAGTCGGAGCAGATTCAGCCTGTTCCGAGGTAGCTCACCTGTGCACCACAAGAGACTGTCATTATGTGCACTCTTATATTTAAATTCAGGCTAAAGCCAACACGGAACCCTCAACCCTATCCTGTTTAGATTTAACATGATATCAGGGCCAAAAAATAACTGTTGAAATTCCCTTGCCATTAACAGCGACAGTAGTGCCTTGAACAAGTAAACTTTCCTCCTGCAAAAACAAAAAACGCGTAATCTGCGAACCATGGGCTAACACACCTAGTTCGCACAGAGAAAATCAGTTTCGCCCACACCTTCCCTCTCCGCCTCCACTTCGCCCATATTTAAAACTGTTGCAAGACCCCGTGTTGCGCTCGGCTTTTGCCTACCTGCTGCCCTAACGCTACGCTGCAATCGTGTGTGATCTCCAACTTGTCATGTATGAAATGTGCATGTCGACTCACACACATTGACAGGACCTTCTCACTGCCCAGCCACCACGTGTGCATGCCACGCAAACGGTTGTTAATTGTACGAAAACACGAAATCACCCTTCATCTACATTAAAACATCGAATACAGCGTTTGAATGCCAGACACGACTTATATTAGATCGGCATGCACACGGATGTCACTTGTAGCTTTATGGTTTAAAAAAATCGCTGGCTGTGTACAAAGTCCGTTTCCAGAAAACTGGTCTTCCAAGTTCGCATCTCTCGGCATTTTAGAAACGCTGGCTTACATTTGCAGTTTAGGGTCCTTAATATGGTAAATACATACTGGACACGCGATAAGAACAACACAGTAAAGTCCCGTGCTTACCTGCAGGAGACGGTAACTTCAATCTTTGTTGCAGGTACGTTGGAGTGGAGCGGATCGAAGTCTCCTATTGTCGCCATCCTTGGGCTTTTCAGTTAATTTCTATTATTTCTTAAGTTCCAACCACTTAGCCTAATTTAGGTGCGTCCAGAACGATAAGAAAACAAATGACAATTCAGTGGGAAAGCCCACGCGTCTTGGCGGAGTTATAACGAAGCCGATACCTGTGGGTGAAGCAAGCCCGTCCGAGACGATCCACGCACAGCGCTGCGCGTCGGTGGATGCGGCTTATTTCCTCATCGCTGCTGTGAGAAGCGAGCGTCGCTCTGGAGCGCTAACCGGAGTCTTTTCTCCGCCAGCAGGTGGCGTTACCGCCTCAGTTGGATATTCTCAAGAAAGATGCGCACATTGCAAGAGGTGTCAATAAAAGCTACAGAGGGAGAGGACACTCGTTCGTCCTGAACCACAGTAAAGTCCAGAGATGTTCTGACTGGATAAAGACAGACGGTGATGGTACTTTCCGAAGAGAAACGACAGGAAAGACGGGATAAAACTTGCTTAGACGGAATGTAACAATCTTTGCACATTCATCATATAATTCCTTCACGTTTTGCGCAGTTTACATTTCTAATGAACAGACACCATTTTTTTACAATTTCTACTTTTATTCTGAATTCTCACTCTACAACTCTATCAAACGTTCTCCACCAACAAGCGACTCATCCCTGACAACAGTGAAGTGAATTTTAAACGAAGAATCAATAAAATTACGGTATTTAAAACCCATTGACTGTACAACGAAAAAAAAAACATGTCACTCTTTACACAGAACGTCAATGAAGGGGCAGTGAGTGCAACGTGGTATTTCAGTATTAAGAAAAGATAATCATAATAAAACACTCCATCTTAAAATGCCTTTCATAACCTCAGAAACTCAAAGAGCCTCTGCAGATTGCATTTCATTTTAAAATACACCTTTAAAATTTGATTTCAGCGGGGAAATACCATGCAAAACAATGCTAAAACAAGTGCTTTTGTCTCGCTCCTTACATAAAGGACCACTGAAAGATATCGGGCAGCTCCTCCGTTGTGAACAAAATAAAGTAGGTCAGTGGTGAGTTACTACAGTATTATTATTCAGACTAAAATAACCTGACGATGTGGGGGGAAAGTGAGCCAGGGCCCGAGTCTGGAGTTATTTCCTCCATTAAAATGATAACTACAGCCATGCAATCTAGAGCATTCCTCTCCCTCTTCCTGCTCCTCTAAACTGAGATCTATCCACACAGGAGAAAGGCAGAAAACTATCACTGGCTCCCGATTAAATGAGTCCGGACCGAATGAGACTTCACTACTGATAACTCAACGCCGGGCCGAATCCTAGACACTTTTCCTTTCGGCTTTCGGAGAGTGAGCCTCTCCCCCTGCGGGGGAAAGAGGCTGACAGTGACCGACCCTGTCTCTCGGTCGTCCTGACTGACATTTAGGTGACAGGTAAGTCTGGAGGCTGAGTGATCTCTCCACGCGGTATACCGAGGATGAACCGAGAGCCGGACGTCTAAAGTAATCAGTTTGTGAGATAGCCCGTGAGAGCAGTCTGTTCTTCCAGACATGTGCTTCTAAGACCTGGCTGTGGTGCCCCGCCTGTCCTTCCCCATCTCCAGCTCCCTCCATGGCTTCTTTGTGTACTTTTCCCACATAATGCAGTCGGAAAATATCGGATATGTACTGTACACAGTACACAGCATGAGTAAATACAGCCTTAATTGATTGAATAAATTTGATTGAAAAAACAAAAGATTATTACAGGCAGCAATCAATGTTGACAGTATCTGAAAGCTGATGAAAAAAAAAGCAATAAGTAGCCTGGTACTCACTTCTCAAATTAAAAAAAAAAAAAGTAAATCACAGATAATGCTTAAAGGAGTTGTATGATTTGTAATAAACGTGTAAAATTTCAAGCAAAAGAAAAAAAAACATAAAATACAGAAAACCAATGTACACAAGTATGTCAGGGAAGGGAACTCAGACCCAGAAATCTCTATATTACTATTTCTCCGAAAGAAAAAAAGGCACAAAAAAAAAAGGTGCAGAGGTACAGAGAAGCTTCCAGAACATCCGGCGCCTCCCAAAAACGTGACTTTTGCATCAGCAAACTCCACTCAGACGTTCCTCTCAACTGTTTAAGACGCTGAGGCATGGCAGACCGCCTGCAGCAGCCGGCATGTGGCAGCAGAGTCCTGAGTGCAGAGCGACTGGCTTCTACGTCTGAGTGCAAAGGAAACTATCGCCAAACAGCAAGGAGAGAAGTGGCACTGCGGCAGGAATCGGACTTCTTCAAATCACTGGCCAGTGCGGACACACAAAATAAGTTTCAACATGGCTGGCAGTGGCTGAAACTACGAATAACTACGACTCTAGGTGAGCAGGTGGCCTATACTCTGCCTGTATCACACTGTGCTACTGTCTATGTGCAAATGTGTAGGTAATCGCTGAGATTTGTTCAAAAAAAAAATTAGCAACTGACTGAACATAAAGTGGCTCAGAATGGACTTCTGCTTGCTACAGTGAGGAAGACCCTCCTTCAGGCTACGCGCTAAAGCGGATTACAAATGTGTAATGCAGTTTTCACACCTATCCGTGGCTACAGAGAAGATCAATGATTCAAATGCAGTATTTTTCTAAGCTTGGTTTGACTAGCAGCTTTATGGCACCAACCAAGGACAGATTCTGCGTGCTCTATAGAGGAAGCTCAGCACTTTGAATCTCAAAGTAATAATAATAATAATAAAAAACACATGTATTCCTTTGCTGATTCCTTTAGTTTCCTTTCGTATGCCATCTTGTATTTCGCTCTAACCGTTTCTTAACCCCAGACACGCACACACACATACATGCATACACGCACGCGCACACACACATAATGCCTAATGTTTGATTTTTGTTATAAACCGTGTTGGATTTTCTTAGGGGTTCATCAGTGAGATAAACCCTTCCCTTTTAGGCCGTTGATACTCTGACAGGCTCAGAGACCCCACGCCCCATCATTCAAACACATGCACGCATTTAAAAAAAATAGTGTGGAAAAGCGTAAATAAAAAAACCTGGGGACTACAGTCGTGTTTGGCATTCAAAAAAAAATAAAATAAAAACAAAACAAAAAAAAAAAACTGTAAAATGACAGGAAGCTTCAGCCCCTGGATGATTGGCACTTGTTGCAGAGTCTGTCTGCTGTGCGATTACAGTGCAGTTCCCATTCCAGACACTGCAGTCCTCACAGCATCCAGCAGGGGGCGATGCGGGGTCCGCGGTCAGGTTGGGGGGCAGACCAGGCACCGCCGACCGCTCGGGAGTCCCGGGATCGGAGACGTGGGGGGGGGGGCGGGGGGCCGTCAGACGATCGTGTTGGTGCCACGGAGACCCACGCCACGGGCGAACTGCTCCAGCAGGCCAGAGATGGCGCCAGAGGGGCTGGGGGCGGCCGACTTCAGCCCCACGGTGGAGCTGTAGGCGGCGAGGAAGACCTCCCGCACCGCCTCCAGCCGCGCCTGCCGCTCCGACGGGGCCGGGCACCTGGGCAGAGGGAAGGGAAGAGCTGTCACAGGTACAGCAAGGCGCACACCTACACCTTCCACTTTAACTACACCTGTTCAGAAGGTATTACACAGAGACCTAAATTCAGGTCCAACAGGAGACAGCTGACAGCTGTTGTAATCAACAGGCTGATTGACACTAACCATGTAAACTCTTGGGAGGATTCCACAGGATATTCTTGGTTGCTAACAGGTTACTGCCACCGGATTACTAGCAAAGCAGTGCACTGCTGAGGTGATTCAGGGATTTTAGCTTTCTTTGAGATTGTAGCCAGAAAGGGTTACAAGGCAGCTGCCAATCTTTCTGCGGGACTTCAAATGCTTCCAGTGTCTGTGAGGAGCTCCTTCAACCCGTCAGTACTGTACAGCTCAGCTAAATGAATGAGTCGTCCTATTCAGTCACTTAGGTAACCCCTCTGCACTAAAGCCTTGTGAAAACCCAGCAAGAGCCCCTTAAGGGCAGAGACCGCTGCCTCCATTTCACTTTTTCACAGATTAGCAAGCTTTTAAAAGCGACCGGTGCAACGCCTCTATCTGTATCAGGAAAATAAAGGCAGTAACTGAAAGCCAGGTGAGGGAAGCGGAGGTGCAGGCGGAGGCGGAGGGGCGGAGCGGGCGGGGAGGGGGGCTGTGAGAGGGAGATACTGAGCGCGCTCGGTGCACAGATTAATCCCGACTGCAGCTCCGCTCCCAGGGACGCAGCAGGGCAGGAGGTGGCAGCCGCTGATAAACCGCCTCTCCCGCTCTCTCTAAGCACCCCCCCCATTCCCTTTCTCTCTCTCTCTCCCCCCCCCCCCCCAACCCCTGCAAAACAGCCCAGCCTGGATGGGACTCGCAGGACCGCTGCACACAAGCCAGCGGGCGCGCTAAGTCGCACCTGAGGAAAGATCTCCTGGGAAATGGGAAAATAGGGAGACTTCAAACAGCAGCAAAGGCTGTCAGCTTCTCACCTGTCGGCCGATTACAGGCAGGAAGTGTCACGCACACACACCGAATACGCTGCCTTCTTCATGACAGATTACCCAGCCCTTTTAAATATGAGCCAAATGACAGAGAGAAAAGTACAGAAATGCAACCAATGCTTGAGCACATGAAACAAGTTTTGCGCAATTAGGAGGAGGAGGAAATTTCACATAAAGGTAGATCCCAACCCCAGTACCCACAGGCAGCGGTGTCAGGCTGCGGGGAATAACAGACGGGCGATATGTGTGTGCCCGCTCTCAGACAGACGGGCGATATCTGTGCGCCTGTCTGCGCCCACTCTCAGACGGACGGGCGATATCTGTGTGCCCGCTCTCAGACGGACGGGCGATATCTGTGTGCCCGCTCTCAGACGGACGGGCGATATCTGTGTGCCCGCTCTCAGACGGACGGGCGATATCTGTGGCACGGCGTTCCCTGGCGACGCTCGGTTTGGTGGCATGATGAAGCGTGAGCGGAAACCCCTCATTGCTGAGGAGGTCGTCGGAGGGGAGGCAGACAGAGCAGCTCGTTTCTCCGCTTTATTTGGCGGATCTCTGTAATCCCTCCGCCTCCCCGGGAGGAGACCGACTGACTCCGGCCTCTCTCACCCTGGCCCCACTGCCTGCCTAATTACTCCCAGAGCGAGCGCTCGAACGGCTGCCTCTCGGCCATTTAGCTGTGCTGTCACTGTGAGGGAGAGGGAGAGAAAAGGAACCAGCGTTCTGCCCGAATCCAAAGCACCGCCGAGCTCCTGTAGCCTACAGAAGCCTCCGCTTCTATAACACAGACCAGAGGCGAGAAGCACACCAAGGGTTTACATGAGGGGAGGTAAGGACAAATGGCGGATTCCTTAAAGAACAGCACCAACAATGGCTACTATGTAGTCTGAGCAATGGGGACACACCTATAAACTAACGCTCTATGCTTGCCGAAGTCACAGCCACACACCAGCGGCACAATAAATCCAGTCTCCACCAAGCTCTAGGAACAGGACATACCTCACCCTTCATACCGCTTCACAACAGCCTGCTTCACCACCCGTAGGCTACTACTTTCTCTGCACACCTCACTCAATGTGGAGTACCCATACCATTTACAGAGGTGATTTATAACTAAGCACAAGCGTGCACACGCACGCACGCACAGACACACAAACACACCCACACGTGGTCCCACACTCACACGTGCATACACACACGCGCACACAAACATATGCACACAAGTGCGCACACACACACACACACACACACACACGCATACAAGCACACAGACACGTGCACACACACACACACACACACAGACACGTGCACACACACACACAGACACGTGCACACACGAGCGCGCACACACACACGTGCACACACACACAGACACACACACACAGACATGTGCACACACGAGCGCACACACACACACACACACACACACACACACGCACACGCACGCACGCACGCGCGCACACACACAGACACTCCCTAGCGCTCCCGGCACACGGCCATGCTTGCGTCTCGGCCCTGCGCTCCGGCGGGACTCACATCCGGCCGCTGGGTCCCTCGTCCTGAAAGCTGAAGGGGAGGGGAGACTCGGCGGGGGGCGGGGCATGGTCATGGATGCTGCCGCAGCCAGACACGATCTGCCAGCTGCCGTACTCGGTGGACAGCGAGGAGCCGGAGCGGACGTACTCCCCCACCGATCTGCAGGGCGAGAGAGAGAGAGAGAGGGAGAGAGAGAGAGACGGCGGGGTCAGGGGAGGGACAGGGAGAGAGGGCAGGTCAGGGGGCGGAGTCGGGGGTGGGTGGGGTCAGGGCGGGGCAGACGTGGGCAGCAGGGCGGTGGCCTCTTCGGGGGAACTTTGCGGGCAGAAGCGGGTGACTCTACTGTGCTGCGATGAAAGGGAGCCAAAAGCCGAGACTGGCGGGGCTGTGTTCCTATCGCTGCAATCTAATTAATCCCCGCTCCAGAGATGAAAAGGAGCGGCCTGCATGAGGAGGGATGAAGAGACCCATTCCCCGAAGTGCTTCTGCCGATTCATATGTAAAAAGCCATTTTCCTGCTCTGTTTTTATCCATACGCTGGTCTAATTTCTCTTAATTGCAGAGGCCTACATTGTCGTGCCTTTTCATACCTATGCAGCTGCTCTGTCTTAGTTCCTCACGCATAGAAATTTTATTGAAAAAACAGAGGATGATACACAAATATTCCACTGCAGCCCAGTGAAGGACACTAATTTCATTAAGAGCACAATTACAGAGCAGATAAAGACTGACTGCTCAAACAGGCCCTGAAAGGGGCACCGCGCTCAAAATGACTTTATAAAGCCTCACAGGTGCAGTTCGTCCAGGGATAAACCCTCCAAAGAACGAGAGCAGCCGCAAGCATTTACTGATAATCAGAGACAGGTGGACTCTTCCAGCAAACAGGTCCCAGACCGTCACTACACCTGCGACTCCCTCCGGGTGGACTGTGCAGGGAGAAGATTTACTTTTCTGTAAAAGTCTTTCTTCTGAAACGCGCCTGATTTCGGCAGTGAGCTCCGGGCGACAGCTCAGAGCTGCCTTACCTCCAGTGACATCAGCAGCGTCTGGACGGGTTGCAGGTCTGGTCTTCCTGCACTTTGCCATGACTCACCGCAGAGATGGCTCATTCATACTGTATTACACATCAAACCTGACCACAGGGCCACTTTACTTATTAAATCCTGTACAAATTTATGGAATATTTTAAAGTGTAATTTTGCTTCATGCTAAAAGTAAGAATAAAATTCCAAGTAGGTTATGTTTCTGATTTAGGATGATATTGTTTATACATGCCAGCCCAAAGATCTCTCGAATTTCTTTCAAAAAAAAACATGCATGCACACGCACATACGCATGCGCACGCACTCACACACATATGCATGAACACACACACACACACACGTACACGCACATGCGCACATACACTCATGCACATCTGCATGCACACACACATACATACACACACACAAAGCAAAACGCATTCCTGGCAGTCAGGTCAACAAGCAGACAAACCGCACAATGTCAGACAGACTGCCTGTGATGGTGATCACTCAGGAGTGCTGCCCTCCTTCTCCTCACTGCGGGTCATGCACACGCTGCAGACGCAAGCCACCAGCCCCCAAGGCGAAACAGCAGACCCAGCGCTCAGCTTACAGTGTCCAGCCACCAGCAGCTGGCAGAGAGAGCCCAGTGCCCAGCGGCCTGCCCAGTGCCCAGCGGCCTGCCCAGTGCCCAGCGGCCTGCCCAGTGCCCAGCGGCCTGCCCAGTGTCCAGTGCCCAGCGGCCTGCCCAGTGCCCAGCGGCCTGCCCAGTGGCCAGTACCCAGCGGCCTGCCCAGCGTCCAGTACCCAGCGGCCTGCCCAGTGCCCAGTACCCAGCGGCCTGCCCAGTACCCAGCGGCCTGCCCAGTACCCAGCGGCCTGCCCAGTGTCCAGCGGCCTGCCCAGTGCCCAGCGGCCTGCCCAGTACCCAGCGGCCTGCCCAGTGTCCAGGAAGGAAAGCTGGGTGGTGTAAGCAGAAGCAGCAGCCTCTACGTCTGGCTGAAATTAACCCAAGTTCACACACGAGCAGAAGCACCCAACCGCCGCAGGCTTATGGCCTGAGACAATGAGCACCTTCTCAGCAGCGCTCCACCTCTGCTCATCCTCCAGGCTAAAGCAGGCCAAAGGCACAAGCTGCTCTGCAGCAAAGCTCTGGATCTGTCACTGAGGGACACGCACAACCCTGCCCAGTCTCCCTGCCTGACCTTTTCCTCATGTATCATCTCTTCTGCTACCGAGAGCCTCTTCCCCTGACACACAGAGACCCGCAGGGGGACGGTCTCTCCTCGACACACAGAGACCCGCAGGGGGACGGTCTCTCCCCGAAACACAGAGACCCACAGGAGACGGTCTCTCCCCCGACACACAGAGACCTGCAGGTGGACAGTCTCTCCCTGACACACAGAGCCCTGCAGGGGGACGGTCTCTCCCTGACACACAGAGACCTGCAAGGGGGACGGTCTCTCCCTGACACACAGAGACCCACAGGAGACGGTCTCTCCCCCGACACACAGAGACCTGCAGGGGGAGCGGTCTCTCCCCGACACACAGAGCCCTGCAGGGGGACAGTCTCTCCCTGACACACAGAGACCTGCAGGGGGAGCGGTCTCTCCCTGACACACAGAGCCCTGCAGGGGGACGGTCTCTCCCTGACACACAGAGACCTGCAAGGGGAGTGGTCTCTCCCCTGACACACAGAGACCTGCAAGGGGAGTGGTCTCTCCCCGACACACAGAGACCTGCAGGTGGACAGTCTCTCCCTGACACACAGAGCCCTGCAGGGGGACGGTCTCTCCCTGACACACAGAGCCCTGCAGGTGGACAGTCTCTCCCTGACACACAGAGCCCTGCAGGGGGACGGTCTCTCCCTGAGAGGCCTCTGTGGCAGAGGCCCTGAACTCCTGAAGCCAAACTGCCAACGGACCCCCATCTCAGCCCCGATCTCTTTCCCAGCACCCCCCCAACAATACTCCTGCCTGTACAGTGTGGCTTCCCCAGTGAGACACTTCATTCAGAGAGGCGCAAACACATGCGGTGCAGCTTTACATGAAGTCCATAAATATCTTCTGACAGAAACTGCAGTTAAATGCAGCGCCACAGACATCCGGAGGCTGACAGAGACACAGCTATACACAGCACCAAACAGAATCATCTGCGGACAGACAGACAGACACAGAAATACACACAGAGACATCCGGAGGCTGACCGGTGAAGCCCACGGACAGACACAGCTAAACGCTGAGTCACACACAAACACCAGCCTGTCCCGCCTCAGACCGGAGCGGCGGGAGGCTTACCCTCTGCCTGGCACGGCCAATGGGCTGCTACCGGTGCGGGTGAAGCCATGCTCTGATTGGTTGGAGGAGGAGGAGCTGGAGGACTTGGCGTCAGTGAGGGGGTGCAGCAGCCTGTCCTCCAGGGGGGTCGGCTTGTTCCACATCACCGTCTGGGGCGAGGACGTCCTCGTCTTCCGCCTGTGCCCGCACACGCACACGCACACATACACACGCACATACACACACACGCACACGCATGCAAAAACATAGACACACAGACGCACACATGCACAAACACATACAAGCACAAGTATGCGCGCACACACACACACACACACACACACACACACACACACACGCATGCAAAAACATAGACACACAGACGCACACATGCACAAACACACACACACACACACACACACAGACACAAATGGATGCGCATACACACACAGAGACACAGATACACACGGATGCACACATACACACACACAGAAACACATATACAAGCAAGCACACACACACACACACACACACACACACACACACACACACACACAGATTCAAACACGTTAGCAAGAGGCAACGAAACATCCATCATCCAGCATTTACTGTTTCTGGCACACATTTGTGCCGGCACTGCGTTGCCGAAACGCTGTCTGCTGACAGCAGCCCAGCTTCTCCGCTCGGCACTGGGCACGGCGAGGGGCTCTCACCAGGCGGCCTGGCCCTGCGGCGCTCCGGACAGCAGATCCGCCCCCTCCGCTGGCAGGCTGAACCCCGCCACCGCGTCCTCGGTGATCAGGGAGAAGTCGCTGCTCAGACTCGTCACGCTGCCGCGGTGGATGGGCTCTGAGGGTCACAGAAACACACAGCGGGTCACCACACCGGGAGCACCGGGACCGGGTCACTCACCGCGAGCGGGGGGGTCATGAGGCCAGAGATACAGAACCGCGAGAAGGGCCGCGATGACCACGCCCTAACGCATTCAGCCAAGCCGGAGTCAGAGCTCCGGGTATTGGCTCTTCTCTCATCTCAGCAGAAGTTCTTAACCAATAGCGTGGCATGCCGGAGAAACAAACCAAGACTAGACCTGGGCAACACACAAGCCTGGGTGTGTGACACAGCATTTTTGAGGGGGAGTGACTGATCTAGGATTTATAACATGAGCTCTAATCTGCTAATGATACGATGAGTGACGTGTGGAACATGCCCACACCCACACTCTCCCTACAGAGGAGAACAGACCAGCAGCACTGAGAGCGAGAGGCTGGGCAGGGCTCACCGGGCAGAAATGCAGTCAGGATCCCTTAGCCTTCACAGCCAGCAGAGACACCCGGCACACGCCCTCAGAGTCTGAGTGGGAAGCTGCCTCCAGCCTCCTCCCGCCACAGTGAGACCCCCTTTCATCACCCAGCAGACAGAAGGACCCTGAAATGCTGCCCTTCCACTGATTATTTTATACCTAGTTTCACCTGTTAGCCACTGAACAAATTCTGACCGGAGGGCAAGCTGAAAAGTTGGATTTTTGTGAGTTTCAAAACCAACAAGAAAAAAGTGAGAAGAGGAGTTGAATAATATACATTTTAGAGAATTACAATTTTACATTTAGTATCAGTCTTTGAAGGGCATGGAATTTCATTTTGTTCTGCACATGAGCTGCAACCTAATCACGCAGAGGACACAGAAGCAGATGGCAAATGGACGTATATTTCATGACCGACTCAGTCTGCAGTTACTAATCCTAGTCTACAGGGGGGAGTGGCCGTCCCAGGGGCTGTCCTTTTGTCACTGAGCTGAGCAGGGTTTGCGTCCGGGCTGGCTGCTGCGTTAGACCCATAATCCTCCAGCAGCTATGGGTCAGCCAAAGGTTTTCCCAACTCTGTGCTGTCCATATCACTGACTGCACAAACATGAAGCCTAGTGAATAACCGGGGTCTCTAATCACAGATGCTCAAATAGAAGAAGGAAATGATAATGACGGCAAATGTGGTGGTGGTGGTGATAAGGAAATATTAATTAATTAACACAGTACATTTCAAGGGCCTCAAAAAACTCTGGAAGCGACAACACCACACCAACCAAAAATGCACAGAATGCCTCTCGGCACAGTCTGCAACAGGACAGCCCTCACATACCGCACGTGAGCATTAAAACAGCAGTGGTAAAGATGTATACAGTTGATCTGAGAGAGGATGAGTAGTTGGCCATTTTTTAACTTGAGGAACCTGGCAGACTGTTTGAGAATCTGGCCAATTTACCCATGCTGCAGTGTAGATGTGGCCAAAATCACGGGTTCCAGGTTAATGCAGGTTTATTTGGACTGGTCACTAACAGAAATACCAACAATATCACACCGAAACCGTTGCACTCTGCATCGGAAATCTGAAGAACACAGAAGATGGAGCCAAGCCTAAGCACAACGGCCTTCCATGTCCTTTCGTGTAACAGCATTGCATTGTGGGAATGGAGGAGCAGATCAACTTACTCATTAGGCAGAGGTCCTCTACTGTGAACTCGGTGTCTCTGAACTGGGAGTTCTTCCTTCTGTGCGGAATGCATCGGTGAAGCAGAGGAAATATTACTCCACAAGATCAAAGAAGACAGAAAATAAGGTATGTGGACCATGTAAGAAAACATCAACCATGACACAACGTATTATTGCTTTGAATACAGACGTGTATAAGCCATTTTAACATTCAGGACATGCTGGAGGGCTGGCGGTGGATGTATAGCCTGGGTTTAACATGCGCATGTGAATTCTGAAACACTCTCACACTGCAGTGACACTCCCCTGTGTACTCACCTTTGCTTCCTCACAGATGAGAACTTCTCTGAGACAATATGCTTCAAAAAATTGAAGCAAAAAAAGAAAATCTGCAACACAGAAGGTCCACAGAGGAAGTGTCAATGGGAGAAAGGAAGAAATAAATTAGTGAATATCGCCCCCTAGTCTTTGAAAACAGAACAGCATCCACTTTGACATCCCAACTAGCAGCTGAAGGATGCAATGGAACGAGACTAACAGTACAGAGCCTGAGACGGAAACGGATAAATAAGTCTGTGCTGTTGTCTTGATTAACTGCTATTTATAGGCATTAGAACGAATAACAACAATCGGGATGACAATTCTACCCCTAAACAAGGTCAATGCTTGAGCGAAAGAGACAATCTGATTCAGTGTCCTTAAACACAAGCCGTTACCGTGATATTAATCAGTTTTCCCACTTACCTCCTCTCCTTTGCTCAGTCGGTCGGGCAGCATGTGTCTGTAATGCAAGAAATTAATAATGTAACTGAACAGGCCATTTCATCTTTCTCTCATCTGCAAACCAATCAATAATTCATTAAATGAGCATTCTGAATTCACAGAAAAATTCCGGAATTACCAAACCTACTAATCTGGATTAAATTAAAAGTTAATAGTTGTCTATATACACACATATGCATAATCTGTTTTTATTAAATAACGACGGAAAAAACACCAGAGCTGTTTTTTACCCCACTTGCTGCTACAGGGATCATGCTATCAGCCTGATTTAAAGTGCAGTCAGTGATGAACCAAAGGGGCCAACTGAAGATGCTATATTACACAAGCCTATATTACAAGAGACTCCTCTGGAAGAATTTAATACATTACCTGTCTGAATGTAATACTGTACACTCAACTAACACTTGAATGAAAACAGCAAAAAACTGCAGTGGTTAATGAAGCGAGTTACTGTGTAGTAGTATGAAGAATGAGGTGTGTCCGGTTCATTAAGCACATCTGACTACACGCACTTCCAGACAGACATTTAATTCAAATGCACCAATGAGCAGGATGTTGTGTATGTACACTGTGGAGAAAAAGGATGAGCGAGGCTAGCCCATTCATCATTTGACTGAAAAGTGAGGGACAGTGTTCAGCTCTGTAACTTCGACTGTGGTGAACGGGAAACTGTCCTGTGACCCCTCAGTTCAGACTGTACAAATTAGCCTTCAACAAGAGCACAATTGGATGCCAGTGATGAAGGGGCGGGTTGCATAACACGATCAATACGCACAAAAATATATATGTCCTGACCACCGTTTAAAGTTCATTTATTGATTTTGTGCAGGGACAGAGGCCTGGGCCATGAGAAAATGATTCAGGCAGAATCCCTCTCTCCCTGGCTGAGGTCCCAGGAGCGAGAGGAGAACTGTGAGAAATAATTACCACAGCTATCTGCTGTGGCACGTTTCTGTTTGAGGAGTTAAATTTAGAAAGAAGTGAAGCAGTAATTATAAGAGAAACCTCCAGAGAGCTATACCACCATACCATTCAGCCCTTTCTCTGCCGGAACGTTTTAATGTTATGTTGCTTTTTCAATTATTCATATGTAGAACACAGTCTCTAGGCAACCCTAACTGTAATGTGTTTAGTGGCCAAATATTCAATTAATCTTTAATTATAAAAATGATCTGAACTCCTACCCGAAGAGGAACCAATCATACGCGATGGTCAGATAGAGAATTTCAGCTGGCTCCAGGCTGGCATGGACAGCACCATCCTATAAAACAATCACAGTGACAAGTAAACACTAAAGTGATGGAATTCCATCATTTTCTCACAAGTAAGCGCAGGCAGAACGTGGTCTACGTATCCGTAAACCATGAATTTGAAATGCGTGAAAGCCACGCTTCTACATTACCCTCCTTGCATGTGACTGAAAATGGAATTCCGTAATTTTGAGAAAATCATTCCACAAAAATACACTATGCAAATATATATACACAAACAGATATATGCATAGACATATGAAATACATACGCGCGCACACATACATATATGTATGTATATACATACATATATCTATACACAAATGTGTGTGGGTATGTAACTACACACCAGATTTTAAGACAGTATGATTAGTGTGCTTTGGAGAGCGGCCAGCAGCTGGGCTCACAGGGATCTGGGAGAAACGGAGGGAACAGGTGTGTATGGATCACTGCCCTGGAAAACTAACTCAAATTGCCTGAGGTGTCTGAGGTAAGATTTGAGTCTGGAAGACGTTGTGCCCCCGAGGCACAGAGGGGTTGCAGAAGGGAGAGGGAAAGACCAGAGTCAGTGAAAAAGAAAAGATGGAGAGAGAGAAAAGAGGAGGGAAAGACACTCACCGCCCACAGAGAGAGCCTCAGGAGGGAGACGAAGAGGGGGGTCCTGTCCCAGCCAGATATGCAGTGCACCAGCAACCCGCTCTCATCTCCGGAGGGACCGCCAACCGCACAGCACAGACACACAGGGCAGAACCATCACACTCAGCACTCCGCAGACAAAACCCAACACAATCCAACCCAGCGACTGTCCAGGCTAACTGCTCGAGAACTGCACTGTATCTGTGATGTTTTATTCAGCTTTGGGTACACTGCAGCACGCTTTTTTAAATCTGTCCGTATGTCCACTTCCACACCCATGTCATTTCGGGCTGCTCTTCCGCAGAGGGAACACGTATCACGGCTGTGCTGGGACTCTGACAGAACTGCAAGGCTCATTTATATTTCTCATTCATTTCAGTGTGTTTTTCCAAGAGATTTAAAGGAATTTCCGAGGCTGATCACAAATTAGCGGTAATCAGCCCTGCTGGGCTGTCCATGAGATTTCACTCCAATTACGGCGGTCTCTCGGAGAGGTAGAACAAGATTTCAGCATAAATTAACCAAGAGCTTCAGCACCAGCAGGGGCCAGTGGGATAGCCACCCAACGCACTCGCATGCACAGATACATGGACTGAAAGAACATTTAGTATTTTACTGAACAACTGCATAAGAATCATGCAATCACACTAATTAACACATCTTTATACACTGCCTATTACTATCGTCATTTTAGTCCATGCTCTTATCCAGAGCGACTTACATGGGTTACAAGTTTTACATGTTATCCATTTGTACAGCTGGATTGAGAACTGAGACCCAGAACTGAGACAACTATGGGTGAGTACCTTGCCCCTAGTGTGCAGCAGCAGGGAATTGAACCAGCAACCTCTCGGTAACGAGCTCTGCTCCTTACCACTATGCTACACTGCCGCCCGGTCTACAATTACATGAGTTTGAGTGAAGTGTGACATGTCCATAAACTGATGTGGATGAAGATATTTGTTGAAGGACAGAACGCTGTACTGGTAAAAACTGAAATCAGAGGCAGTGTAGCGTTAGGGAGGCCACTCACCGTCACTGTTGATGATATGAATAAGCAGTTTCAGATAATTCTGCGTCTGCTGGACCAGGTCCCAAGACTGACGGGAGAGGAAGCGATGGAGAGCGCATGAAATTTTACCTCAGTGTCGTCTCAGCAACCTCAGCCCAGTTAATTTTATAACAAAACAAACAAAGACAAGCGCTGCATTTGAATAATTTACACTGGTTGCAATGTTCCACGTATGTAAGTCAAAAAGTCCACCAAGGCCAAATATGTGCACCAGTTGTGTGCAGTTCTGCTCCTTGCCAGCAGGTGTCACTAGAGGACAGTGGTCATCAAATGCAAAGCTCTTGTATTCTGAAACTGCAGTATGGGACTACAAATGAATAAAAGGGTATATGAATGACGTACCTGATATTCACTCCAGTCTATGTTCAAGTTCTTGGTGAAGGAAGCAGGAATTGTCAAGGGAGCATCCACAAAGTCCTACAGATCAAAACCATTAAGCATCCAATTAATTACAGGAACTCATCTCCAACAGAGCCAACATGCACCAACCCACTGATGAGCATGTATGACATGACATAGTATATGACCAACACTACATTTGTGAAGTAAGAGTTCCCAATTATTAATCTCTTCATCACATTCACAGGTTTTCTGCTTGCTAATTTCATCATTTCGCTCTTGATTTCAATGAAGACAACCGTTGTATTTATCGCAATACCTGGTTCCAGTTGAAGACGAGCCCTTCAGCGGTGTAGTCTCTGTCTTTGTAATCCTTAAAAAATTCACAGCCTGAAAACAGGACACAGAGCTCAGGAAAGAAACTTTATCCAAACTATCGCTCTGACACATGCACATGTGTAACACACTTCCCAAAACTGCACTTTCGGTTCCCTTTACCAGCCCCCCCCCCCAGACTGTTTCTTTGTGGCCATGTGAAACCACCACACAAGTGAACACATCATGTTGTCCTGCTCTGCTGCCCAGGTGGGAGGGGCATCCTCAGCCCATCTCACTGAGCCACACCCACTTCAGAGTATGACATCACAATGAAACAGGAAACAGGAGAGGTCTAAGGGGGAGTCTAAACGTCCAAAGAATGACATCACAATGGGACATGAAAGAGGAGGGAGCCGAGGCAGCGTGCACTCACCTGGGTAAGGCACAGAGATCAGGGTGAAGTCCGCATAGCGCTGAGCCTTGTCCACCTTCTCAGAGGAAGTGACACTGAGACAAAAGGAAACGGAACAGAGACACAGGATATGTGGGTGCTGGGGTGGTACATTATTTCATCCCACACACATACACGCACACGCACGCGCACGCACGCACACACGCGCGCACACACGCACACACACACGCACACACACACGCACACACACACGCACACACGCGCGCACACGCACACACGCACGCGCACACACGCGCGCACACGCACACACGCACGCGCACACACGCGCACACACAAACATCAGCTGTGGAAGTCAAGCTCACTTCATTCAATCACTCTCTGTCTCCAATTCTGCTCTCTGTGTAAAGATACAGGCTCGTCCGCAGGATCCGCAAGAAACTAGCGCGGTTAGCGGCGGGTAAACTTGGGTAAATGTGCTGCTCACTTCAGGCCAAACTTGACCTTCTTGTTCTCCACCATGAGGTCGCAGATGTAGCGCACTGAGAGGTAGCGTAGCAGCTTAATGTCAAGGCCTCGCACCTTGTCGAACAGCTGGGAGTCCCCGTTTCTGCACAAGAGCACATGGGTCCGCCCATTACAAATACGAGCAAAGCACCAGTGCCTAAAATATGCATATGAGGCCAAATCAAAAAATATTACTAAATATTAACATAAGCAACTTCTACAGCACAGTGAAAATCTGTGACAGGGTTTATGCAAGGAAAAGATTCGCACTGGGGTTCAGGGAAGAGAGGTTAGGGTTAACATAAGTAATCTGTAAAGCACAGTGAAGCTCTCCAACAGGGCTTGTGTGAGGGAAAGACCCGCACTGCAGTGCAGGGAAGTGACGGTCTCACCGTACTGCACTGTCATCCTCCAGCACCTCCTCCGATTCTGCCAAAGGGTCGTCAGAACCCCCTGAGGAGAGAGAGAGAGAGAGAGAGAGAGAGAGAGAGAGAGAGAGAGAGAGAGAGAGAGAGAAACATCAGGACTCAGAGCAGAACTGCACCTGCTCACCTCTCTGCCTGTGTAACCACAAAACAGGTCCTGAACCCAACACTGCAACAGCACCAACACCTACTCTTTAGTATTCTCATTCATTCTGGCAACACAACAGGAAGGGGAGGACACCTCAATCATATGGAAATAATTAGCCCCAATAAAATTCCTACATATAGTGCCCTCCGTATTTATTCAGAATCTGTATCAGAAGGCCAAGCATGCTTCTACACATACAAGGAATTTTGAGTCCAGTTCCAGGGTCTCTCGTAGTGTTGGCATACAGCGTCAAAAGTGACAACAGTTACCAAACAGCAGCAGCGTTACAACAAACATACTCATAACCTTGATTTAACAGGAATCAGGATGACACAAAATATGCATTTTTTTTATGTATACATAAAATGACCTGGCTCATGGCTCCATCTATTTTAACAAGGGCTCCTAGACCCACATATGCAAAACAGAAGCAAAACCGTCGGCATGTTTCACAGCAGGCTGGAGTGTCCTTCCAGCACCAGCTTCACTCCGTTTCCTCATAGTACTGGTGAGCAATGGCCGCCATGGCACGGTAGCTAGCTGGGAAGCTATAATTACAGCAAGCTACTATAACAGTCAGCTATTACAGCTTTAACGCTAGCTCTGCCAGCTGCCGCCATGTCTGCTCTGCTTTGGTAACGCGAGTAGGCTTCCGCACCACAGCCACGCCCCAAGAAAACACAAAACACTGGACCAAGGTCAATGGGTTGTTTGCTACATTCACAAACAAGGAGTACCGGAAGCTAACTTTCAGGGACCTCTGTAAACTGCGAAAAAAAAAGCAGTAAAAGACACTAAAGACGGTTTTAACATAACCCACAAACACCAGAACTCTCCAAACGCGAAAATAATTTGATTGAGGCAAAGAAACGGTGTGATCAGCTGATAATTGTAATAACACAGGGACAGTTAACGTTCGCCCAAGAGCCGGCACTGCCAGCAATTTAAGAGTGATGCGAGCAGGAACCACACATTCAATCTGTTAAACTGATCTCTTTTCATTTTTTTCATATTAAAAGCAAACAAAACACCAGCAAGCCTACATCAACACACTAGCTGTGCTTGAAATTAAATGGTATCATATCTGTGGAAATCCTTGCAAACCATATATATCAAATTAAATTAAAATTTCGCTAGCTGATTAAGCTTGCACTACAAACTGTAGGTATACAAGAAATTAAAAACAAACATTCCAACCTGACAACAGCAATGCTTTTTAACTCTATTTTGCATTATTGTTGCATCTTTGTAAGCAAAGGGTCTAATTTATGAAACTATCAAAAAGAAAGGATCAAAAGTAATTTACAAAAGATATGTTCTTATATTTTGTTCTTCAGAGGGATCTCTATGTGTAACTCCAGTCGCATTCATCAACGATATTTGAACCACAGATCATACAATATTTCTTTTTGCATTTTGACAAATCTCAATTGTTCTTAAATGTGTCCCGATCATTATATTTGGCATGCCTGCCCCTATTTAAAAAAAAATCACAGACCAACTGCCCAAAAGGAACAGATAAAAAATACAAAAAGGTAAAAACTCATTACAACAAACTATACGGAGCTGAGATGCCGGAGAGGAGGCATGTTTATGATATCTGGTCGCTGGCAGAAGGCAGTGGGGTCTCAGGTGCTGCCAAAACTGTGCCTTGGTAACAAATCACTTCTGTCGTCCGCAGCGCTTCCTCAGACAGCCTGACACCGTGCACGGCACGGGTTCACTCAATTACTCAATCACAATTTAATTACACCTAAAACGGCTGCACTGTGGCCTCAACTGTGCTGCACACTGCCCACATTCCAGACCTTTACCACCGACCAATCAGAAGGGGACTGCGGTAACCAAGGGACACCGCATTAACTGTCACTTACAGATATTTTGTGTGTTTATATGCAGGATGAAAGCAAAGTCAAAGTTCGGACGTGTGTATGTTCTGTGGTGCTGCTATTAATATGCACATCAAACATGCCACAAGGGTTCCAGAAGTTCTAGAATTCCTTCAGCCAACCGCAGCAGATCTGCAGCTATAAAAAGCACTGTTTTCATCACTCCCAGTCTTTCTGAGACTGAAGCTGCAGGCCGCAAGTTTAATAACATATAAATTAAATCACATATTTTGTAATTCGGATCTAAAAACACAGTCAGAGTTGGCGAAAACCTTGAGGGCTTTACAATTCACACTGTGAAAAGACAACTCTACTTCAGTAATCTGATGTGCGTTGACAATGTAAGTAACCACAACCCTCACGTTCCCCGAAAAGGTTACTACATCCTCATGCATTTCCGCAAGAATTCCCTGAAAAGACTGAAGGAATGTTATTGACGGTTAATGGTGCGTCTGTTTAGCGAAACTCCTGTGGGTGACACAGAGTGCAGGGGCAGGCTGTGGAACTCATGGCATTGTGTGTGTGTGTATGTGTGTGTTCAGAGGCTGTGGGAGTCGTGGCGCAGGGTCAGTGTGTGTGTGTGCGTGTGTGCGCGCGTGTGTGTGTGTGTGTGTGTGTGTGTGCGTGTTCAGAGGCTGTGGGAGTCTTGGCGCAGGGTCAGTGTGTGTGTGTGTGTGTGTGTGTGTGTGTGTGTTCAGAGGCTGTGGGAGTCGTGGTGCAGGGTCAGTGTGTGTGTGTGTGTGTGTGTGTGTGTGTGTGTGTGTGTGTGTGTGTGTGTGTGTGTGTGTGTGTGTGTGTGCGCATGCAGGGTCAGTGAGGTACACAGATGGAGGCAGCATTGGGTCAGTTGCCTCCAGTAAGTTAAACCGCGTGGATCTAATGCAGCCCTTAATGAACAGGAAGAAAACACAGCCGACTCAACGACATAACTTCAGCCTTACAACTTCTGAACACAAACAATCACTATACCTGGCCCCACTGAAGCAGAAAAATACAGTAATGTTTTCTAACCATACAAAAAATGTAATCAGGCAGAGATTAGGTAACTCAAAACAAACTGTGGGCGGTTAGCGGGATGCCACCTTAAAAAGAGAAGTGAAACAAACTGGCAGGCAGGTATGAAGGTATGCTGCTTAACAGGATTGGAAGTATGTCCTACTTGTCAGTACTACCCTACAACAAAGAGGACACAGCTTCAGCTGTAGTTTTAAACATGTAGTAGAACTGTTGATTGAGCTGAATGACAGACCAGCACAATGAATGTCCATGACCAGCACAGAGACCAAACCTTTTAGGGCTCAGTCACTTGCCTTGAAACTAATGAACTTATGAATGAAATGAATCCATGCAGAAATTAATCCAGAACTTACAGTCCTTGTAGTATACGAGTTGGTCATTTTCAGTTTGTAGTGTGCAGTGTGTCTTTAATGACCTATCACCCAAGAAAATATAATCTGGCAAAAAACCTAAATAAACAGATAAAGATGCACATCCACCTGTGTGTCCAGCTGTTATTCCACTCGAATGAGACCCACTATTCCCACCGCTACCAATATACACTACACTACAAAGTCCTCTTATTTCCTCTTATATTCCAGTCAGAGCTGGCACTTTGGAGACAGTGTGAATATGACAGGGTGGAGGAGGAGGGAGAAGCGAACACCAAAGGGTGAGGAGAAAGTAGGTTTAACATTCATCTGTGTGGTGCAGCTGGATGTAATTAAGTCATGCTGAACCACAGTGACAGAAATAAAATTAAGGTATATATATATATAAAAAAGTGATTCTGGTCAACATAAAAACAGCATAATGACAGCATGTCGAGCAAAACCTTCACCTTCACCTTGTGGGTTTTCTTTCCCAAAGTGTCACTGTGGTGAGGGACAGTTTGACCCGAGAGGACCTGTCCACTCCTACTCTGTTACACTACATTACAGTTTCTTAGTAGACAGTCTTATCCAGAGTGACTCGCATAGTTTACAATTTTCACACGTTTACATTTACACAGTTGGATATTTACTGACGCAATACAGGCTACACACCCTGCCCAAGAGTACAACAGCGGCGGCCCAGCAGGGAAACAAACGACCGATGTTTGGGTTATGAGCCCTGTTCCTTACGAGCTGCCAGGCTCACCTGAGAGCTTCCTGCTGCAGCCAGACTGAACCTGGGCGTCTCAGATCTGCTGAACTCACCTGAGAAGATGTAGTTGTAGCCGGTGCGGCCGTACAGCTCTCCCCAGCCAGCCAGAGTGGAAGACCGGCATATGTGCTGTGAAGCAGGGAAACGGTTCCAGTTTAATGGAGGTTTGCTCACCTATACTAACCTTGACTCCCACTGCAAACGCTGCATGGGCATAGCTTTGCCACACTTATTTATTAACTCTTATTCGGAAAGGTAAAACCATCACAACTGACCTCGCATCACAATGGTACAGCTATAAATAATCGAACAAATATTCCCCACACTAACATGGAAGTCATGGAAGTCATGCACACATACAGTTTATAAGAATCGAAACCACACAAGATCGAGATAAACCTCTTACCGGAAACAGCGGACTCTGTATTGTTGGTATACACACACTAAAACAACATTTTATCTGCACAGCAAGGTTAATCCTGAGAGCACACAGAGCTCATCTTACTGTGCTGCAAAGTAAGTCACATGTTTTTTCAAGCACATGAATTCAGCTGTTTCACATTCTTACATGGTGTATGGGTGTCAAAAGGACTGAGGAAAGTTAAACAATCTGCTCTGTTTTTACACATCAGTATTACATGACCTATGTTATTTTGGTAATATTCCAGTCAAAATTACACCTGTTTCAAGAAATGTGCCATTTCCAACCACTGGGTGTCATCTTTATCTCCAAATCCAACAAATTCATTCTATATTCAACTATTTATCCAAATATTATATACTTCAAATATATTTGCTAACTACACCATTGTTCAGATGTAAAACTGTTTTTTTGTAATAAAAAAGGTTTTACATATTTATACTTTTCCATGTTTACAAAAAAGTGCTCACAAGATTAATATTATACTGTTTCTTATTATACGTTATATTTTTATGCGTAAATCTATATATCTACATTCACTGGACAGAGACAGTGAGAGCACCATGAAATTCAGTTTGCAGAACCAGCAGTTCAAAAAGAGTAACATACAATACAGTCTGTTCATAGTAACCGGCAGCGCGGTCAGAGCAACCGGCAGCGCGGTCAGAGCAACCGGCAGCGCGGTCAGGGCAACCGGCAGCGCGGTCAGGGCAACCGGCAGCGCGGTCAGAGCAACCGGCAGCGCGGTCAGAGCAACCGGCAGCGCGGTCAGAACACTCACTTTGCCGTTGTAGAGGATGACGGGACAGACAAACCTCCCCCGACAGCGGGCCATCTTACTGCGGTTCACCAGGTCCTGCAGCTTACTGATCTGCACCGTGCTCTCATACCTGGCGGGGGAGGAGGGGGGGCGATAGGGGAGATGGGAGAGGTGAGAGGGAGGAAGGGAGAGGGGTGAGAGGTGATAGAGCTTGTCAAGGATTTGAAATGATATGAGCAATGCTAAAGTGTGACAATGCATACATTTCACAGTTCATGACAGTGGTACTCAGGAATAACGGAAACAATATCTTCAAGCTTTGGAAGCTGCTTTGAGGCCAAAGGGAACAAGCTACACTGGTAGAGAACAACCTGACACGCTGTGCAGATAACCTTTCTCTAAAGAGAAAAATTTCTTATGACATTGTACACTTCGGTTAGGTGTAATTTGCCCGTCACACCACTGCATTGAAAACAAAACCATCACTGTGAGAGAATGACCTCACACATACTGTGTGCATAACCTGTCTTTAAAGAGAGAGGTTTCATATGACACTGTACACTTATGTCTGATTTGCTCATTGTAATGTTGTAAAACCGTTCTAAAGCAGCATTAAGCACATTATCTCATGAACGTGATTTGTGAAAACGTTACCGTCAGTGGCAGAAAGGGGAAGAGAGAAGAGGAGGGAAGTGAGAACAGAAGAAAAAAAAGATTGTGTGTAAACATATAAAGCTGAGCAAAGGAAACAGAATACAGCTAAGAGAGAAGCAGACACATTAGGGATACATCAGTACAGTAGAGTGACAGCGTTTACAGGGGAGAGGACAGGTCGGTGGCCGGACACGGCAGCGCAGGGTACCTGTCTTTATTCGGTTCCGTGCTCTCGTACTCCAGGAAGACGATCTGCCTGGGATAGTGTCCGCACACCTCCCCGTTGACATTCTGGATAACACTGTACTTATAGTCTCTGCCGAACAGCTCTAAACAACGCTTTTCTATCCGTTCCACCTAAAAGCACAGACACGAAAAGGCGATCAGTGAAATGAATACAAGTTTCTTCTGCCAAGAATAATACATTAATGGGACGAAGATCAGAAAACTTGAGATGTAGAGGAGGAAGGTGGTCTACAAATTTCCAGCAGCGATTTCTTGCTGGATTCCTACAGTACCGGAGAGCGTGCTCGGGTTTCCAGCAGCTTTTTGACTAGTATATCATGCAACAGCCATGCAAGTCATGCAACAGCACACACACACACACACTTCCTTCTGCAAGACTGTTTTTATCATCCCGCGATCTGGCTGTGTAGCAATCCTGCGGCTGGTCTCACTAGCTAACTAATCATAAATCAAGCGCTGTGAGACGTACTGATTTGGCAGTTCGCGTTAACATTTAGCTACCGTCAGCACACTATTTCAATTTAGCCAGTTTACTAGCTAGCAAATTGAGAACAACCTCCAGATATTAACAACGTATATCAACAATGACAGTAAAGCAATCAACAGGTTCATGCCAGCGAACCTTAAGTGGCAACACTACACTCTGGTCTTACCCTGGGAGTGACTTCCTTCGCTCTGTACTGAGTCTTGGAAAACAAATCTATCAGATCCGCGATCTCCTCGCTCCTTCTGCCCGAGATCCCGGAGGCGCTCAGGCCGTCGGACGCGTAGGGCGATGAGGCCATCATCGTCCGGGCAGCGGTGGGCTCTATCCGCACTCGTCCTCCCTCAAACACCGCAGCACCCTGAGGCCGGGAAGACCCGCCAGGCCATCCCTTCCCGGCCAGTTTCTTCCTGACCGCCCGCTTGAAGGGGCCGGGTTTCCGTCCCGAATTCAGGGCAACGGAGAAGTTAGCTAACTGATCACTTAAAAGTCCGGGGCTGAACTAGCCAGCTAACTAGCCGGCTAGCCTGCTAGCTGCAAGGTGTCCCCGAAAATGGCTGGCTAGCTAAATATAGTTAGCTAGCTAATTAGCTAGCCAGCAAGCTGAAATAAACCACTACTTTAACTTACGGAGTGTAGCCAACCACACAACTCTAAAACACGATTCCCAGTCCATACTCCTAGTTCAGCGCTTTCAGCCTTCTACTGCTGATGATACAATCCAACCTCCAAGGTCAGCACAGATAGGAAGCCGAAGCTGCTAGCATGCCAGGCGGGGAAGTGAGTCAGGAAATCCCGAGGACCGCTGGCCTCGTCACGTTTTTCAATGTCATGCCTTCATGTTATTTCAGCTTTCGCTCTAAATAACAGTAAGACGAGGCTTTGTAGCCTAAAAACACAATTCTCTTGCAGGAGCGGATGAAAAATAAGCTTGTAATCTGTCAAATGCACGGCGCTGGTTGTAAAGTGTAGCTAGGCTAACCGCAGACTCGACATGGAGCGACTGGTAAACAGGAAACTCATATCGACACGTGACAAACACCGCCTCTCCGTCCGTATGACGTCATCCGAACAGCTTCCTGAAGTGACGTCATGGTGCCGAACACGGTTTAGCTTTGCTACAGCTGACGGTATTGCAACATCATTTTGATAAAGGTACTTTTGCCTCACAAAACCTAACGTGTGGCACAGTGGTATGGGACAGGGCTTGTAACCAAAAGGTTGCTGGTTTGATTTCCTGCTGGGTCACTGCTGTTGCTGTACTCTTGGGCAAGATACTTAACCCAACGTAGATTCCCAGTTGCATAAATGGATAACGTGAAAATTGTAACCATTGTAAGACACTCTGGATGAGAGCGACTGTTAAATGGTAATAGTGTAAATGTAATGTAACAACTATTTGTTTCCTTGATATTGGGATGAACAAGAACATTGCCTGCTTCCCACTTTCTTATTTCAGTTTCACTTGTTATAAAGTAAGCCTAATGTCGATGCTTCTGGGAACAAAGTGGGTGTGTTCACCCCACACCTTCCCAGCATGTACAGATACACACTTGCATGTTATTAAATAAGAAAAAATATTGGTGGGGGAAAAAAAAAATCATGTTAAAGCACAGAAGACACCAGAGGGTATGCTTTATGCTCTGGTCACTTTCCTGTATGACCAATGTAGCATCATAGGACACAGATAAAGCATCATAATGCCATAAAAATCAGTGGGAGTCAGCCTGTGGTGAAATCCCAGCGATGTGAGTTACCTGTAGTGTAAGAGGAATCTGATGGAATCTAGCATATAGAATGAAGAGTCATAAAGAGACTAAAGACTCGCATGCTTGTCTTTTGCCAAATTTCATGTTTTTGTTTTTGTTTTTTTTTTTTGTTTTTTCATTTAGAGGAAGAACCCACTGTTTGTGTTAGCCAAGTGATATTCAGAGTGCAACTCTTTCACACGCTTTTTAGATCTGTTAGTGATACCATCAGTGAGATGAACAGATTATTTCGGGAGTGTGTGTGTGTGTGTGGGGGGGGGGGGGGGGGGGGGGTGCCTGTGTGTTAATGTATGTATATATACTTTGTATGTATTAATACAAAGTATGTACTTTAAGTTCACTTAAAGTAAGAGTGAAGGTCCTCTTTCTTTGGATGTGTAAAGAGCAATCAGCTTTCTGAGCATTAAGTCTGTGCATTCCCGAAGAGTGTACTGAAAGTCATTGTGGATAGTCAAGTTTGTTTTTATTTCCATAGCACTTTATTTTTCCAGTTTTTTCATTACTTATTTGCATAAGAGACAGCCTCATTCTGTTTACATTTTACATATCTTTCATTTATTTGACTGGATATCATCAGTTCAGATTCAGTACCTTATATGAAACAGCAGAAAAAAATATAACCATATTTACTCATTTTAATACAGAAACTTACAAAGTACAAAGCCAAATCTCAGAAACACATCTGAATTAAAGTCACGTAATATAAAACTGTGCTATAATGCCCATAAAGCTATACTGTATAATAACAGCATATTATTAAACAAGGCTGGACAGTGTGCTGAAATACCCGTAATGCTATACTGGAAACTAAAGGGCTACAGCAAAACAGAACATACCAGTCGCCTAAGAGCAAAAATCACAGTATGTATGCAACAGTGTTATGCTAATGTATACAATGTAGATTCCACACAGAAATGTAAGACAATTTTTTTTCACTATGACTTCTGTGATTCAGTCCTGCATGTTGGTCATAAGTCTTGTGCCCTTAGCATCATGCCACACTGCTGCCTCATACTAATCGTTGTAATCAACTGTTCATACTGGTAAATATTTATCCAGCCAGTCTTTCAGCAGTTCATGGATCTGCCTGTCGAATCTATTAGCTTCCTGCTGTAAGTAGCGTGTCTATACTTTGTTTGCGACTGATGTTGAAATGTAGGCTCTTCAGTGTTTACAAGCTCTTGAAAGTTGTCACACAGAAAAGGGCGATCTGTAGGCTAGTTCATACCCTCTGTAGTGTACATTCTCTCTCTGGAGTATTTCATCATGACAGGCAAAAGCCCTCACGGTGGATTTCTGTTGCTCGAGCCACAGAAGAGCAGAAGTACTTTGAAACAGGGCCAGACATTTTACCGGTGTGAAAGCATGGGTTTGAGATGCATAATAAACTCAACTCATTAGGTGTTCCTCATTAGTGTACCCTATGGGCGTTAGTGGGTGGTGTGTGGGTGTGTCCATCATAATGATTTATCCCCTGGCACAAACAGGCGTGGGTTTGTGAAAGTTGGTGCGTTTCTGATCAGTGGATGACAGCACTCGAAGATGAAAGTATCTTTGATATGTGAGTGTGTATCTCTGTGTATGTGTGTGTGATTATGCGTGTGTGTGTTTTAATAAGTTGCTCGCTGTTTTACAAAACACGTGACATTTATTACTTCACTGAAGCTTATTCTGTGACTCACTGTTCTTGGCTCCAGGGTATAAGGAAAGTGAAAAAATGGGTTAAAATACATTTAAGTATACTGCCAGTTAATAGACAGTTGGTGCATGTAGACAACTGAAAAAAAAACACTTTAGTTGAGGTGAATGTATATGCCTAATCTAAGGCAGAATGTTATCTCCTTTTATACTTACTCTGTAGGATACATATCTGCAATTTGTTCATTCATACTTGACAGCAGACAGCAGGCATTTTTTTCAGTGTCACCCATATTGAGTGATCAGCTATCCCAACACGGTTACAGAGAACGCTGCATGAATTCAGCGCTTAGCTGGAATGTAGCTCCAACAGCCGTGGTTTAGGCTGAAACAGTGGTGTCGTTAGGTCCAATCATTCGGGGCTATAGCCCTGAATATTTTAAGCCTAGCCCCGAATATTTTCGCCATGAAAAAGGAGGTGTTTATAGCAAAACAACAGACAGACTGTGTAACAGAGCGGAACTTGACTTGCAGCATCCGAAGGTGTGATAATATTTATTTATTATAAAGGTAGATACAACCTCCCCAACCTACCGATGCCGATCTCCCTTCAAAAAAAAAAGAAAGGCCGCAGGCAAACTTGACTTAGCCCCGGATCTTTTCAGTAGCTAGAAACGTCCCTGGGTTGAAATATTGGAATTTCTTCGCTGAGCATGCTCTCACAGGGAGTCTGAGCACTAACTGATATGGAAAACTATTATGAAATACATGTGTGTATTTACACACGCACTCTCTCTCTCTCTCACACACACACACACACAGTACTGTATACAAATAAAGCTACATGGAAACCACTCTTGTAGTTTGCTGAATTCTGAGAAGATGGTAATAACAATTGAATTCCTACGATAAATAAATTAAACAAAGGAAGCAAAATCATTGCATTTGTATCTTCTGGAATCTTCTTTTAGCAAGGTGCTCTCGTATATAAATGTTCAATGCTCATGTTTCCATGTTCTTACGTCAATGTCTTAAATTTACAAATAAAGCAAATGAGAATTGTGTAATATGCTCACATGGATACAGGCATTATGCAATAAAAAAGACAAATGTGATGACCTGGTAGTGGTTGTGTCATCCATCTAAATAGAATAACCTATAAGTTTAAAAAAAAGGACTACAAGTTTGACAGGGGACAGTTCAGGTGTGATAGAGGACTCAATAAGTAAACTGATGATTTTTCAGACACCGTTTGCAAATCAGTGCAAATCATTCAGGATTCTGTCACCCCAGATTCACCTGTCATCTATACAGTCCTGTACCACAGGGTGTTTCCATCAATCTTTAATCTTACGTGTACATTTAGTCATTGGCTGATGCTCTTACGTGTTCTACAAAAACTGCATACAAGGGGGACAAGCAGGTAGCCACAGAGATACTGAATCATCAGTGACATCCTTGAAATATAGTGTCATTGTGGGAAACGTTGCCACAAGCGGAGTTATTGCAGTTATCAGGTGCCTAACCTTTAATTATTACTGCCATTTTCAAGCCACCAGGGTTGTACCAACGCTAGTTTGTATTGCCACACTATGCTTAGCATCAGCTCTCGCCTCTGTCTCTAGGCTTTTATCCCCAATCCCTGCCGCCGGGTTTACAACCGCTCTTACCACAGTGTTAGCAAGGGGAGGGGTCAGAGTTCCAGGAGCCATGATGTAGTCTGAATAGGTGGGTTATCAGTCTGCGCCGGGAAATGAATAGTGATCAAATAGTGATAGTCTCGATGTTCTGGCAGCTGTTGGGAGCTCATTCCACCACTTAGGCAACAGAGTAGTGAGGTGAGGACCAAGATGGGTGACCATTCCAGGAAGGGATGACAAGGCACCTAGATGTGGCAGAGCAAAGTGGTCTGGCGGGGGCGTAGTTTGTGATAATGGGTTATAAGAATAGGCCTGCTTTTTGCCATTGCTTGGGAGTCTTGAGCTTTTGCCAAGCCATAACAGGTAGCCAACGGAGGGTGATGAGGAGAGGTGTGACAGAAGAGTGCATTGGTGGGTATTGGTGGGTCAGCTGAGTAGCTGCGTTCTGAGTCAGTTGGAGAGGTCTTTCCAAGAGGCCAGGCAGAACAGAGTTGCAGCAGACCCATCTGGAAAGTACAGTGGCTTGGGCCAAGAGTATTTTTTCCTGCACACACGCACACACACACACATACTGTAAATAGACGCACACACACGCACACACACACACACTGTAAATACACGCACACACACACGCATACACACGCACACACACACACATAAATACACACATACACATGCATACACGTATATGCGCCTGCACTCACACACAAAACACATACACATAAACACACACATGCTCTCATACACACACATATGCCTGGAGATTTTAGCAATACTGGTTGGTGAATTCATTCAACAGCTGCAACAAATACAACACTTGCAAATCACTGTAAGAGGGGAAACTGAGAAATGTATTGTTATATTTGTTTATTAGTTTTGGCAGATGTAGATATACTGACCTTTTCTGCTCTACTTAAGGCCAACATTAAACCCAATTTCTTTGTGGTTCAGTTTTTACTTCAAAATGATTTAAGCAAGCATTACCTATCCTGTACTTACACAGCATTGTAGGTCATTTTCATTACCATTACAGTTTATTTGGTCCTGGAAATTTACATTATAGCTACGTTTCTGCTGGGAGACTGCATTGGTACTTTCCCATAGTTTTCCCAAAAACCGTATAAAGACATATACAGCCAAATGAATTGTTGACATTGGACTGTCTCTCTTTAATTATTTAGATGATGAATGGATTGATTGATTTGTTCATGTACAGGTATTTTTTCTGTAAGATTTTTTAAGAATGTACCTTCTGGAAAATTTGTTAAATTTGTATGGGAAATTACCTCATATAAAACTTTCAAATCATGAAACTATCTTTTTTAGAAAAATACTTTTTTATTGTTCTTTCATACAAAACATAAATGAAAATACTGGTACATTCATACTGATGTCCGTCTGCCAGTATAAAGGGTTCAGCTCCAAAGAGAGGCAAATCGTCAGTCCTCTAGTTTCAGGAAGGTCTCATATATATCTCTGACAGGCCAATTGCAACGACCCTAACAGAGGTTTAAATCTCAGGTTTAAACCAGGGCCACTGCACTCCATTACAACTGGAACAGGTGTTCTTAATAAATGAGATTAGGAACAGCTGTTCCAAGCCGCATAGAGGTCAGTGGTCCAGTGGTCTAAGCCTGAGATTTAAACCCCTGTTTAAGGTCACTGCAATTGGCCAGATATGATTTGTTACAGGAACCCATATGCTGTCAGGCTATTTGTTACATTTGAGCTGACCTGTAATTCAGCACTATTGCTGTACCTGTCAGCTCTTCATCTGACCATCCTGTCAGTGAAATAATCAGCATGAACAGCATAAATTTATATATATATTTATATATATATATATATTTATATATAAATATATATATATATTATATATATATATATATATATATATATATATATATATATATATATATATATATATATATATTTATAATGTGTAATGCATTAATATTATTGTTGTTGTTGTTGTGGTTATTGGTGATGATGGTGGTGGTGTTGTTGTGGTTTTCGATGTTGTTAGTATATGCTTTTAAAGTGTACATCTGAATCCAAATACGACAATTCATAACTCGGCTATTATTGCACATTGCTTGGTTTTATTTTCTGCATTGTTGCCAGCAATCCCTGCGCAAGCTGATGTTAATTCTGTACGTTGCCCTGACCATACTGTTTCGTTAGACTGTATGAGTTTGTGCTTGTGTCAGAGTACGGTTTTATTGTAAATTTGAGAGGGTAGGGGGGGGGGGGGGGGGGCAGGATATATAATGCAAATTCCTGCAATATTCGATACATGTACGCGCCGTCGTCAACAGTCCCCCACATCCCTCCCGAGCGTGAGCGCGCAGAGGAGAGAGACGGATAGGAGGAAAGGAGGAAGAGGGAAGCGGCGAGAGACGACGGCGAAAATCGCAATCATGGAGTCCTGGCAGCGAGAGCCTGCAGCGCAAGATCGAACACATCTGCAATTATTTTAATTCGTCGAAGGAGAGAGAGAGAGAGAAAGAGAGAGAGAGAGAGAGAGAGAGAGAGAGAGAGAGAGAGAGAACATACATATCTGTATATATTTTTATACAGGGGGCCTCGTATCAACGGAGACTGTCTGAGCAAGCGTCTCACGGATGCTCCTACTGTATTGTGGGTTATATCCTAATTTGCTTGCCGAAGATTCATCACTGGTACCCGGCAACGCAGTGTGTCCATCCTTCAACGCTGACTCTGATGGGAGGCAGAACAAATACATTATTAATACGTACACTGTGCTGAATCGAAGGAAAGGCAGCTTGTCAGTTTTTGTTGTACATTTTTGTTGATTTGTGCAATGTGAGCCCGCTTGCCTCGGCTGTTTCCTTGCCGTTTGAAAGTAGGTGGAGGGGAATCGCATAGGATTTTATTCGTCGCTTCTGAATGACTTCCCGGTGTTTAATTAATCGCATTTTAATCAGCTGGGAGTGAAACCTCGTGAAAACGGAGAATCGTGGCGTAATAATCTGAATAATAAGACGCCGCGGTGCTGACCTTCACATAATTAACAAAACCGTTATTTCTTTGGACCTTTTTTTTAAACCACATCCTCTGACAACGGGAGCATTTTCGCGGACCCGAAGGAGGAAGATAAAGGGGAGACAGAGACAAGGGGAGAGCAAAAAAAAAAAATCATAGGCAGATAATTGGTAAAAATGCTGCCCTCACAAGAAGCCTCCAAGATTTACCATGACAACTACATGCGAAACTCGCGGGCCATAGGGGTACTGTGGGCGATATTCACCATATGCTTCGCCATAATTAATGTGGTGGTCTTCATTCAGCCCTACTGGATCGGGGACAGCGTGAATACCCCGCACGCCGGCTACTTCGGCTTGTTCCATTACTGCGTCGGGAACGGCATCTCCAGCCGGGAGCTCACTTGCCAGGGAACCTTCGCCGACTTCAGCTCCATCCCCTCCGGCGCCTTCAAAGCGGCCTCCTTCTTCGTGCTGCTGTCCATGGTCCTCATCTTGGGCTGCATCGCTTGCTTCGCCCTCTTCTTTTTTTGCAACACCGCCACCGTCTACAAGACATGCGCCTGGATGCAGCTGCTCTGTGGTAAGAAATTCCAACATGGTTTTGCCGTCATGCTTTCAACCGTTGGCCTAATATTAATATGGCCTCCTTTTTTTGCTTTCGGCTGTAATACTTGTTCAGCTACTGTGTGTGTGTGTGTGTGTGTGTGTGTGTGTGTGTGTGTGTGTGTGTGTTTGCGTGCAGGGGTACCCCCTTTCGACCTGTCCAGTTTGCGCAGGAGCAGCTTTCAGTTCTTAACATTCCGGTCGCGTGCAGCATATACCATTTATTTACCAGCAATGGCGTGTTGACTTCGGCGTGATTAGATGGCACATAAACATTTCTTGTATGACACGACAGTGAGTACGATCATAATAGAATAGAGTTACCTTTATTACTAGTCATCACTATTATCATAAAATTACCGTTATTATTTTGTCGACGTAATATCTGAAACCTTTTGTATTGTGTGGCTATTGTGCAAGCCCTCCAACTCGTCACCGCACTTTTAAATATGTGCAACAAAACGCGGAACGTTATAAGAAATTAATTACATAAGGGATCCCTCTCGGGGTTCCCAGCAACTGAAGGAATTATTATTTAATGCACAGAGAAACATTGATTACGTTCAAGTCATACATCTTGTGAAGCGAAATGCCCTTATTTGATTTCTGCTTCCGTGTTACGTTCCAACGGCTATTGCGTGACTGCGACGTTTATGCTGTGTCGTGTAACCCAAATAAAAGAACGGTTCGCTGTTGCAGCGTTCGTTTGAACAGAATTAAAATCGGGTTTGATACAGTACAGTAGAAGGAGAAACATTTGAAATGCCCCTGAAAGACGATGTTCAAGGCTAATGTAGTCTAACGCCGACAAGTGTTGTGTCTTGCCTTGGGCGCAAAGGCAGCTGAAAATGTTTGGCAAGCAAAAGTGCCTTGTAGTCACCCAGTTTGACAAAAAAGCACGGTCGTCTTTAAATATCATTTTATTTGCCTCTTATGGTGCACCGTTTATTCCACTATTTATTCCTGCACCATGTATTTCCCGACTTGCAGTTTAAGTGATTATGCAACTATTGCTTGAGGAAGACCTCCTTGTAAAGCTTTTCTTTCTTTTTTTTACTTAATCTAATACATTAATGTTACACTGTTATAATTACACGAAACTGTAACTGTTACGTGCATGAGGCCAATCTCCAGCACGAACCTTCATCTTTAAGTGCTTGTACCTTGAGCAAAGTAACCTACCCGATCAATTCCAACTCTGTGTGTGTGGTCCCCATTTCTACTTCATGAATAGCCATGATATGACATATGCAAAACAACATTTCCATGTATGGGAATTTGAGGGATAATATTTACCTCTATATAAGTCTCATTGAATCACTGCTGCATCAGGAATAAGTTCAAGTGCGATGCTCAGAGTTAGGAGAAACAATCTGCAGTTTGTAAGAGAAACTCCTGTTCTGAGCTCTGGGCTTTATCTTTTTAACGTAGCCTACGTGCATGCTACAATGATGTGCTCCTGTGGGCAATGCTACAGTTTGCTGCATAGATTTCTTGCCATTTCACTGCACCTCTAAAAACGTATCTAATCCTGAACACGGTATGAAGGAGGATAGTGTGATAAAAATTAAAGCATGCTGCAATTCCCAGATCAAAAGGAATTCGGCTGGGTTGTCCTCCGTTGTTTGAATGGTATGCCAAGAACACTGCTTGTTTTTGTACGATTAACCGAACACTTTCAGCAGGCCTTGAGTATATCTTCGAAACAGCAGTGTCTCTGCACGAATGATGTAACCAAATGATGACTGCAGTGTTGTTAATTGAGGTAAATCTGGCGAGGGGGCAAGACTCTCTGCCTGTCAGTTGTCAGAGACACGCTCAAGACGCTTTGATGGTAACTCTGTCATCACGACATATTGGCCCTCTCATTGCACGCATGGGTATTACTGTCCACTGCACAATCAAAAGTGTTAATATTATATTAATATTAATTATTCAACACTGTGTGTAACAAATGCAAGAGTGTGAGAACACAGATGCTTTTCAGACTTAAGTAAACACACTGGAGTTGAATTAGCGCTGCTGGTTTTTCGCTGTATGGTTAAAGGCTCCAGCTGCAAGACGAGTGAGTGTATGCTGCTGACTCAGACTCAGGGCCGCAGACCTCAGGAAGCCAGGAGAAACAAACAGAGGGGTTTTCCCCCGTGCAGCGGAGCGGCAAAGTTTGGACGCGGCGGTAAGCAGCGCTGTGTAGCGGCGCGGGCCGCTCTCCGTCTGAGTGGATCTGCGGAACTGTGCAGCCCGGGAGGGAACAGATTGTCCCAGCTCAGGGGTACCTGCGCTCAAACCGCTCGTCATATGCTTCTGATCGCATGGCAGCTCCTTGCGGATTTCTAATTACATAAGCCCCCCCCCCTCCAATTAATTAGACAAGGTGCAAATTAATTGGGCCTAAATACACATTAGCCGCTGCCTGCTAATTCAGGTGAGGGTTTTACTTTAATGACTTGGGCTGTGAAGTTGAGGAGTGTTTCGCATCCATCTGAAACGCAAGCTGTAGCACGTTTCCACAGCAGGTGATTTGTTTTGAGTGATCAGTCACCTGCACAGAGCTCCTTTGCACGGAAGCGTGCACAGAGGCATGCACAAGCGCGTGCGCGCGCACACACACACACACACACACACACACACAGATGCTACTGATATCCCATCAGATTATTGTAATGTGCGTTTACTAATGGGACTTTTCACTTGAAGAAACAACTTCAGTTTGTTTTTAAAATTTTAATCCTTCAGTGCAACCTGCCCAAACTGTTTTTTTGTGAGCACGATGTAATAATGAGGATGATGATGATGTAATAATGATGTAATAATGATGTAATAATGACGATAAGCTCCCAGGAGCTGGTAGAAGAGTAAATGCATTCCAGAGAAAGGGCTGGGTTAGTTACCGCTCAGCAAGTTATCTTTTGTAATCACTCTTAGAGCTTCTTTCAGAAAACACCACACTCCAGTTAAATATATGTGCTAAATGCTAATTGTTATTAGGCGAAGCACTGGTAATTTTTCAGAGGGCAGCCCTTTGTGGTCTTTAAGGAGCGGGTATCGATGGCAGGGATTAATGAGCACAGTGGGAGAGAGCACTAATGTGGCGTGCTGGGCCCTGAGTAGTATTGACTCCTAACATCCGGCTCTCCACCTCCACCCCAGCTGAAGGGTTGGGGTGATCCAACCCACCCCCCCCCCCCCAACCCCCACCACGCTGCTCGCTAGGCCACACATGTCCCGGAATCTAAAGTGACACCTAAGTTATTTCTTTTCATCAGAGTTTGTCTCACACCATTAAGCAGGAGAGAAGAAATATCACTCCGCAGGGATGAGGCCTCTCGCAGGCTGGAGCTCCAGGCACTGCTCCGCCAGAATGAGCCGAGATTCATTGTGAAAGGAACAGTATGATTCTGTGCTCAGCATCATCAATATCAGAAATCCCGCCTCTCGCTCAAAGGTTGGGATGCCGGCCATTTTTTTTCCTGTTCCTGTACGAAACGCTCAATATGCAGAGTAGCAAAACTGCTCTGCAGCTGATCTGGATTATTGGAACGCTCCGAAATGCCACCGAGACTGATGAATATGACAGCAAAATGCACGCAAATTGTGCTTCTGTGAGGGCCTCTGCTGATTTATGGAAAACGCACCTTTCAGAAGCTGCTGAATAACAGTTTATTAAAGTACTGTGACCTGTCATTGCGGGCCCCGGTCGTGCAGAAGGGTAGTGTAACGTGAAAAAATAAATTTAAGTGAAAGATCGCTTGTCTTGACCACAGTCGTCTCTCATGGAGGAGGAGAAATCAGAGAAGCTGCGGATTTTCTTTCTTTTTTGTTCATTTTAAGATGAATGAAAAAGACAACCACTTTGGAAAAAGGGAGGGGGGCGTACAGCACACAGTGATGGACACACGCAACTAGCTTCATAGTCTTTATGGTCTGATAAAAAAAAAATAAAATAATGAAAACTAATTTTCCAGCAGGTAGATTTAACAGCGCTGAATCTGGTGTATGAAGCTGCAGCATGATTCACATGAAAGACACAAAGTTCCCCAGCTCTGCTTATCAGATAATGACATTCTGGTGTTTGACTTTTCATGAGTGAATTGTGAAAAAAGAACTTGCGCAAAATGGAGTCGGGAAAGGATTGTGAGTGTGCGTTTTCACACGTGCCCAGTGCTAGTCACAATCACAAGCCTCGCAAAAATATTTCCCGAGCCGACGGGGCAAACACAGATGGAGCTCACTGAAGTCCAGCGTTTTCGTGAAGAGTCACAGGCATGCTGGCACCGAAACCCGCTTTGCGGAACCTATTCCAGGAGTTGTTGCGCTTTGCGGTGGTTCTTCCAGTAGCACAGGGACATGGTGATTGGGCACAGACAGTTATTGGGGATAGGCACGGGGTGAAAGGTCATGCCTGTGTGCTTTTGAGGCTCCCTGGGGTGGGAGCGGAGAGAGAGAGAAGGGGCATTGCGGGGGGGTGGGGCTGAACACTCAGCGGCCATATCTGGGGATGAAGATGTGAAGAAACATCCCCACAACCTCGCCTCCCCTCCCTGCTGTAATCACTGACGTCTATTTTCGTACGTTAGTAAAGAGATCTGTGCCTATAATAAACTCCGCTCTACTCCCATGATTCATCAGACATCTCAGTCATGAGGAAAGAATCTCAGGAGGGGAAGCAAAAAATAAATAAATAAAACAAAATTGGGGAAAAGTTGAAAAGAGACACAAGACATTGTTTCTGATCAGTGAATACATGAATAAGCTGTTTTATCCATGTTATTAGTCTAATGTGTTTGGCTAAAACAAATAGGTGTGATAAATGGTGCTATTGTCAGGGCTATGAGTCATATGCTTCTGTCTGCCTGCTTCACAGTGGAGAGCTCAGATGCTGCATGCAGACTTTGGGAGGGGGGAGTTCATTCAGGTCGCCTGAAAACAATGCTTTAGTCACATTTCTTTACATATTTCCATATATATTTCTCTATATATTCTCTGGGCGTGTGGTTATATTTCTGTACTTTTACAACGCTTACAAAATAATGTAATGTAAAGAATAATAACCAGAAGGTGTCATACAAATTGTTATTCATGTGTATTTTCTTGCATGGGAGTGGGAAGCATAAAGGTAAATTTCCATGTTCGGGTTAGGGTACATCAGTTATCATTGTTTTGTGCATAAGGTGTTATGGACTGATATGTTATGGGCCGGGCTCTCCTGTGCTGAGCTGCATTGGTGGCAGGGCCAGGCTCTCCTGTGCTGAGCTGCATCGGCGGCAGGGCCGGGCTCTCCTAGCTGAGCTGCATCGGCGGCAGGGCCGGGCTCTCCTAGCTGAACAGCATCGGCGGCAGGGCCGGGCTCTCCTAGCTGAGCTGCATCGGCGGCAGGGCCGGGCTCTCCTAGCTGAGCTGCATCGGTGGCAGGGCCGGGCTATCCTGCGCTGAGCTGCATCGGCGGCAGGGCCGGGCTCTCCTAGCTGAACAGCATCGGCGGCAGGGCTGGGTTCGGCCTGCTTGCTCTTTCTCAACGTCTTTCTGTGTCCGTTTTCTTTTTTTAGGTTTGTTTGTTAGTCCCCATGGTTTACTACCTCTGTAGGGCCTGGTAGCACTAGCGTGTATGTGTGTGCGTGTGCGTGTGTGTATGTGTGTGTGTGTGTGTGTGTGTATGTGTGTGTGTGTATGTGTGTGTGCGTGTGCGTGTGCGTGTGCGTGTGCATGTGTGTGTGTGTGTGTGCGTGTGCGTGTGCGTGTGCGTGTGCGTGTGTATGTGTGTGTGTGTGTGTGTGCGTGTGCGTGTGCGTGTGCGTGTGCGTGTGCGTGTGCGTGTGTATGTGTGTGTGTGTGTGTGTGGTGGTAGGAGGGTTGGCTGCTATTTTGGAGATAATTGCAATATTTCATTGCTCCTTTGGAATATCAGTGGTAAAGGACATCCGCCCTCATATGCACCCCTATATGCATGTGATCTTTTGGTTGGAAGCTGGTAAATATTTTTTTCTGAGGAATGAAGTGTGCAGGGTTTGAAAGGAGCATTCGTCTCATTTTGCCAAAATTTTGCTCTGCAAGAAGATCTCCCTCAGTTCTGAGTTACAAAAATTGAAACATTTGGAGCCTAATGCAATAGGCATTTTTACATGAATTTTCTTCTTAACAGCACATTTGTTCATAATATGAAATTGCATCAGCTCCTGGACTTTTGGATCGGTTTTGAAATATGATTTACTCTTGGCTGTACAGCTGCAGCACTGCTTATATTTGAGCAATGACGTAGTTTCTATAATATTCGGTAGGGTATGCAGGTTCATTTTTGCTGAGTGTTTTTTTTTAGGTTTATCAAGAACCAATGATGCAGGAAGCTGAGGGAAGTATAGCATAGTGATAAGGAGCAGGGCTCATAACCAAAAGGTTGCCAGTTCAATTCCCCGCTGGGGCACTGCCGTTGTACCCTTGGGCAAGGTACTTAACCCACAATTGCCTCAGTAAATATCCAGCTGTATAAATGGATAACATTGTAAAGAACTGTAACCTATGCAAGTCATTCTTTGCGAAATGACAGTTATGACGATGATGATGATGAACGCTGTGTCGAAATAAACTGAGAGGTATGGAGATAAAAAGTTTCAGGACCTCCGAAAACCAGTTACGCTCATCTGAAATCACACCAGCCGCCCAGATGCAGAATTTTTGGGGATGTTTTTCGTTTGTTTGAGTGTTATTTTTGGACGGCTCTCGGGGGAAACGGGGGTAGGAGCGAGGGCGGGAGCGCCTCTGAACGCTCTGACCTTTTCATTAACGCCTGCGAAAGCTCATTCAGTCGCCTCCTTCGTGGCTGAAAAGGTCATGTTTGAGAGACTGCTGTAGCTGGAACATGTGGGCTGTGTGCCTCTCAGCACTGAGTTCCCGCATGGTGCTGAGATCAGTACCGGGTCCGGATAGCTCTGAGCTTTTGGACAGACTTGCTTTGCCTTGGTACTCCCCTCAGGAGAGTGTCTGTAGCAAAAATGCCTAAATTATTATGCTGCAGCCAGTGGGAAGTTACTGCTAGGCATTCCTACTCACTCTGTCTCACTTCTGCCATACAGTGCAGCTTAGCAGGTGGAAGGTGATGAGAGTTTTGAACCGGGAACAAAGAGTCCAACAATCTGAACATTGTTTTTGACATCAAGAATTACTTACACTGCCTTGAAGAACAGGAATTTTTTAGGAGTGATGTCCGAGTGTGTATTTTTTTTTTCTTCTGCAACAGGATGCAGAAAACATTTATTTTGTTTTCAGTCAGAACTCAGGGAATGAGGGGATTATTTGTAGAAGAGAGCCCTTTTACTGTGATTGTCCTGGTTCTTCTCAGTCAGTAATTGAGAGGCACCGTACTGAACCTGCTGGACACCGCTGGCTCTCAAAGACTGGAGCTGCACATAAATAATGTGCACAAATGTTGGCGACTCTTTCCAAAGAGCAAAGAAAAATGACATCACTGTCACTCGAGTCAGTCCTGAAAGGGAAGGACACACGGCAAGGAGGGGAAAAAAGAAAGTCCGAGACAGACAGGTCAATGAGTGCTGCATCTCTTTCGCCAGGAACAAAGGGAACTTTGCAGGCATTTCGTTCGAGGCCTCAGAAAACCCTGGCAGAGTTCGACCAGCTCAGCACAAACTGCTACTTCAAATACAGAGAGCAGGTCCTGGGGGGTACATGGAAGCGAAAAGCAGGCATTTCAGTGGTGCAGTAAGCTGTAGTCCTAAGCCCTACATCAAGGCATCAAGGGCTTCTCTACAAATCAACCTCCTGAACCATTTGCATTCTGCTGCATATATATGTATATATATATATATATATATATATATATATATATATATATATATATATATATATACATATATATATATGTATACAGAGAGAGAGACAGAGAAAGAATGAAAGAGAGAGAGAGAGAGAGAGAGAAATAAGAAATATAGCTTGTATAGCTATATCTCATCTCTCTGTCAGGGAGACTTCTCTCAGGACCCAGGAGATGATGCAGCGTCTTCAGATACCAGCGTTTTTGACTGGGGGAGCTTCTGCAGCTGAACCATGAGAAGAACTAAAGCAGCGTGTATCAGATTTACAGGGGGGAAATCGGAAAAATTTGTGCGGCAGACATGTGACACAGGTTATTTTTGTACAAGCCTCAGTCCCACTGCCTTGCTAGGCATGAGTAACACAGCTGCCACATCTGTGGGGAAAATTATACACGAATCTACGCAGACAAAATGATCTGCACTCAACCAAGTGAAATCAAGCTGGCAACAGCGCCTCACCCCCCCACCCCCAAAACCCTCCCTCCACCTCCCCCCCACCCCCTGTCCTGCCCTCCCCATCACCCCCCGCTCTCCCATGGTGCTTTGCTTCTTTTTTTTCTGGCAGGGTTTTTTTTCCTCCCGTAGACAGTGACATGTTGAAATTTTGCATTGCCTGTGTAACACTGGGCCCTGTAAGTGACTGCCTGTCAAATCGCCCTAGCCAGGCTGTGGGTGCTGAGAGAGAGAGGGAGAGAGGGAGAGAGAGAGAGAGAGAGAGAGAGAGACAGAGAGAGACAGAGAGAGAGAGGGAGACAGAGAGAGAGAAAGAGATTTCCGGTTGGAGAAGAACTCCCCTGGGTTCTCCCTGGGGCCATGACCTAAACACCAGGGACACTCAGGAGACTGCGCCCCACACTGTTAATATCAATGAGCAATGTTACTAGAGGGCAGCGTGATTGAATACCACTCGAACCTTGGGTCCCCTAGTGGAATGAAATGCCTTTTGAAAAAAGGGAATTGTTGTTATAAAATGGAAAATAGGACCAAATCAGCGCTGCTGTTGGTTAGGATATTACATCAGAGGCCATTCAGAGCACAGTGTTTCTGAGCAAACCAGCGGAAAGAGCTCTAAAGGCACTGCTCTTCATCCAAGTGGTTGGTCAGTGATGTCATAACAGAATTGAGTGAGGTCACACAGCAGTAGGCCCCACCTCTGGTTTTTTTGTTTTTTTTTTGATGCGGGAGCTGAATGTTGAGGGGAGATACCGAACCTTAAAGACGCGCAGGTTGTGCAGTGAGCAGTCACTCCCAGACATCCATAACTTACTGGCAGATAATATATTTCCATGCTGTTCACGCGAGGCTGAAACTCCAGCTGCGGAATTCAATCACTCTCCTCTTTCTCTCTCAAGAAAAGAAAAAAAAAAAATAACGGTGTGGGACCAGGTGTTTTTTTTTCTTCTTCTCCTTTTTCTTCTTCTTCTTTCATTTTAGTGCTTCTAATTATTTTTCCGAGGCGGTGTAGGTGAGGCGGCATTGCTGGCAGCGAGGGGAGTCACGATTCAGCCGCGGCTCCGTCAGCAGCGCCATTGTTGCGGCTCTGTGTCGGTGTGCGTGGGGGGGGTACGACCGCCATTGGCTGAGGCACAATAACCCAGTTCCCGCTGAGTTAGGCAAAACAAAGCACGGGCAACGAAAAATAAAACAGGGATTCAAATCGAATTAAACACTCCTTTCTGCCTCTGTAACAGGAGCCCGAATCGCTTAGGGAAGGAAAGAGTCGGCCGCCGTTGGTTACGCGAGGGTAAAGGAGTCCGACAAGGATGGAGCGCGTGTCCCAACATTTAACCCATTTGAAAAACTGTTTATCACATTCAGTATATTTAAAATATGTAAATTATTGCCGTTTTGGTATATGGCAATATAATTCTGGTGTCTGTTAATGTATTTTAATTTTATTTGCAACATACTCCTGGGCTTAACATATTTCTGAAAATATAGCAATATATCTCATTTTCGTAGGTTTTCCTATTTTCTTTTGTAAAACGTCTTGGTAAGGCCTACCTGTCAGATCTTGAAATCCATTTTTCTGAATTTTGTATGACTGTTGTGTCAGTCCCACTCTTTCTCCGTTTTTGTCTCCCTCTCTGTCTGTCTCTCTGTCACCCACTGTTATTCTCCCTTTCTGTCTTCCTCTCTCTCTCATTCTCTTTCTGTCAGTCTCCCTCCCTCTATCTCTTTCGCTCTCTCTCTCCCTCTCTTTTCTCTCTCCCTCTCTCTCTTTCTCTCTCTCTTTTGCTCTCTCTCTCTCTCTCTTTCTGTGTCTTCTTCCCTCTCTCTATTTCTCTCTCTCAGCGTACCCCTTTTCTCCCTGTTAAGACCCCTATTCTCTACTTTCAGATTATGTCTCCCATTTCAGAGATCTAAAGTAACCCTGCTTGAAAAAAAAAAAAAAAACCCTTGATACACAAAGACGTGAGCGCAAGAGGAGAGAAAAAAAAGAACAGGTTCCCTTATTTTACTAAGTAATTTCTCTTCCTCCTACGCAAATCTTTGTCTCACCAGAGTTTGTCAGCAGATCAGTAGATCAGTGTTAGGTGTTTGTGGGGTGGGGGGGGTTGGGGGTGTGCTCATAGCCTAATGTCTAGAGATTCCAAAATGGAGGGGGGAGAAGGGGAGTAATCACTCTTTTTCTTTATTGTTGTCATTATTATTGATCCATCTGGGAGCTTCTCCCCCCTGGTTGAAGGAGCAACGGTTTTCATTTAAATTAGCACTTATGTGCAACCATAACAGGACTGTGTATGAGATGAAGACCATACCCACTGCAGGCGCATCTTGTTTGGTACAGTGAGAAAAAAGCTTAGTTTTCTAAAAAAAAAAAAAGAAAAACATTTGGCCTACACCAGTTTCTCCCCTTGGTGTCTGTGGAGAGTGCAGGCTGAGATTTGGTCTTGACCTTGATCCTCTCTCCTTAAGGATTCCAGCCCGTGTCCCCGATGCTGCTCAATAATCCATCCTGCTGGAAAGCAGATGATCAATGATGTCATTGTTTTTCCTGACGTGGCGGCCTTTCCAATGCCCCTGTGTGTAAACAGGCTGTCTCTTTCACCGAGGCCAGGGCCATTCCTATCATTTGTCTCTGAGAACTGAGAGGACAGCAAGCATAAATCTGAGTATATCTGAAATACGTCTGAAATAAAGAAAGGCGGGAAAGAGGCATCAGAAGAGAGTGAGGAAGGCAGAAACGGGGAAGGTTTGCTCGTCTCTTCACGGAGTTTTTGCGCTGGACGGCGAAACCTTAGTGCGGTTAAACCTGCAGCCTGTCTGGCAGCTCTCCTGAACGTGCAGTTAATCTCCAATCAGATGGGGATTGGTGGGGTTTTCATCGCCACGGTGACACTTCCTCTCCCTCTTATAATCCCCCCCCCGGAGGTTAAGCTGCCTCCAATTATTCTCCCCTCCATGCAAAACCATCATCTCTGGCAGATCAGAGGTGTATCACGGGTACAGTGCAGCTCACTGTAACACCGGCGCGTCGAGTAAAGGCTAAGATCCAGGGAGAAGAGTCTGGCTCAGAAACACAGAAGATTTAGACTTTTTAAACATTTGCTGGTCAAATGAAGACATGCAGCCAGTGATGCTGACCCTGCATTAAGGAACATTCCTACAATTTCTTCTGTGTTTGTGTGTTTGTGTGTATGTGCGTGTGCATGTGTAAATGTGCATGTGCGTGCACATGTGTGTGCATGTGCGTGTGAGCGTGTGCGTGTGTGTGCGCATGTGTGTGTGTCTGTGTGTGTGCACATGGTGCGTGTGTGTGTGCGTGTATTTATGTGTGCATACCCATGTGTGTATGTGCGTGTGTGTCTGTGTGTAGGCACGTGCGTGTGTGCGTGTACATTGTGTGTGCGTGTGCGTGTGTGCATGTGTGTGTGTGTGTGTGTGTGTGTGTTAGTGTTCTTGGCGCTGTGCAGTGTGGATCAGCAGCGCTGTCACACAGCAGAGTCTGCAGGAGTGGTCTCTGGTGCGGCCGCAGCAGGGAACCCTCTAATGGGATTGGATGTGGGCCTGATGTTCTCAGCTAGGGTGCAGATAATAGGTTAATCAGCTCATGCTGACTATGTGGTCAACCTGCACAATTGTTTTTATTCATCCTTGCAAACTCTCAAAGTAGCCTGCAACTTTCTCTGAAAAATATTGCAATGTGTCTCCCTCCACTGGGCCTAAAGTATGCCGACAAATGGACATCACTGTGTGTGTTAATTGGCTTTCTCATTCCACTGTTGCATTTCCCCCCGTATTGATTTCTTGGCCATTAAAAGAAGCAGTTTTGTCCTTTCTCTCCAAACCCCTCAATGCTGAAAGTGAAAAGAACAGTAAAGTGAGACTGAGTGTCGAGCCGGGGTGTTTTTTTCTCTCTTTTTCATCTCTCGTTCCAACGCAGATGTGATTGGGCAAAATCTCTCTGCAGCAAACGACCACTCAGAGTGTCCGATAGTGCAGAGTTGAATGTTCTCCAGCCTTATTTCAAAGATGCGTTCCTATCGTGCAACATGTAGCAGGAAGAAACGGGGAACATATGCTTAGAAAGACGGGACAGAGAGAGAGAGAGAGAGAGAGAGAGAGAGAAGGCAAACACAAAGAGTGTTCATGTGGGAAGATATCTCCCCACCCATTCATTCATTCTCTTTGCTCCTTGTGGAGCATAAGGCATCCACAACTCTCTTCCAGCTCTGCTTGTCTTTTGCAACTCGTTGTGCTTCTTCACATGACAGATTCATTTCTCTCAGCTCCGGCTCAGTTCTTTCGTGGCCCTGGTCCTCCACCAAGAGGTCTTGGGGTGTACGCTTTACCTTTCACCAGTGGGTCAAAGACCCTCAGTGAGTTTTGTGCCTCTGCCCCATAAATGCATAGCAACTGGTCGTCCAGGTGAGGGGTTTTTCATAGGCTTAACAGCTCTATCATAGAAAGAGGTAACAGCTACAGCTACTGATACAATATCCCTGCCCAAGAGCCAAACACCAAAGCCAGGTTAGATGACAAGCTGGCGGGTGCAGGAAAAATGTTGAATTGAAAACAGCTTCAGTGCAGCTTGACTGGGCTGAATCAACCTGGCAGACTGACCAGAGGCAAAAATTATTTATTTCACATGTTACGTTACCTCAGTTGTGTAATCACACCACAGAGTGTCAAAGTCTGCTTTCACAGTGCTGATTTCAGATCGCTGGGAGGATCCAGAAAAACATGTTTGGGTTTGACATTCTGTTTAGCTTCAAAGTCCACCGCTAATTCTTTCACGCTCATGGGCACATCTTTTAGTGGGTGTGAGTGGCAAAGGATGCTGTTGGATGCTGTGCAGAGGATCAGTAAATTTCAATTGGCAAAGGCCGTCTTTGAGAGAGGCAAAGTTTGAGATGATGATGACCAGTGTCAGGTTGTAATGGCTTATAACACCTCTGTGCATGCAAGCATAGGCTTCACACCTCTCTTCCCGACAAAAACAGACCTCTGATGGACCCCACAAAAATAGATGTCTTCCTCAAGCATCACAGTACCAGGCATCTATGTGGAAATACGAACCCCAGAATGCAGTTCTCCACAGGGATCACCTTGAGCCATTACACACTTCAATCCCGGTTTGTTCCTTTTTGCCCCCTGCAATCACGTTAAAAGGGTGTATTTATTTGCATAAATCCCTCTCTGTAGTAATGGCTGGTTAGGGTGAGCATTGAAGACATCTCACCCCTGCCCCTTTCTCCACGTCAAACTCCACCGCACGGTCAGGGTACAGTAGCCGAGTGGACGCTCCAATTCGCCGATTAGCCGACTCTGATTAGCCTCTCTCGGCCAATCCCGGGACAGCTCCAGAATACTGATGCTAAAAGTATCGACTCTGGAATGAAGATGAGGGCCCTCTTGGCTAAGGCCTGGTGAACCTCAGCCGAGAATGGGAGAGGGGGAGAAGCGACGGGGTCAGAGGAGACGGATTGCGGGCGACTCTTCGAATGCGCTCTCTCTGTTCATCCCTGTCGGTCGCCGGGGAGGGGGGAGGGGGGGTGGCGATCGCGGGGGTCAGCGGAGAGGCCTGCGGTTGACAAAGGAGCCCCTCGCTCTCGTGCGCCCCTGTTCCTGCGAGCGTCTGGCTGAGCTCCCAGTATCGATCCCACGGCTCGCCTATGAGGGCTCATTTTTTTGCATGCTTTATGACCAACCACAGTGCTGGAACGGGCAATGAAATTATCGCTGCGTTGAATGTGACAGCCAGGAATACAGTACAGTACAGCGCAGCGATGACAGCAGGTGGATCAATACGGAGATGGACAGAGTAATAAATTCTCACGGTGATTTAGCGTGCGCTCCGGCTAATCCTCCTCAGCAGTGAGCACGCTGTCCAGCCTCATCTCTGCAAAGCAGGGCAGAGCTCTGAACGTGTGACAAGGAGCACGAGGGAACCTGCATGCAGAGGTGACTCAAAACACAAGAGGTTCGGGTTCAAGGAAAGTAAAGTTACCTTTACTGGAGACTCAGGAGATACAAAACAGGCCTGGTGCAACAGCACGCTCACACGCATGCACACACGCACACACGCACACACGCTCGCACGCACGCACGCATGCTCGCACGCACGCACATGGCTAGGTTGGCAACTCGAGACTGAGCAGATACGAGAACGAAGTAACAAGTGAAAGAGAGTGACTAAATGAGACAGAGCGCACAGGAAGTTCTGTGGCCATCTGGTGGCCAACCCAGGAAGCAGCAGTTGCATTCCTGACAGAACAAGATCTGAGTTGACCCGGAGCTGGCCTGAGCTGAGACAAGACATGACCTCCTTCAGTGGACCCACAGATCGGCTGTTACTGCACGGCATGCACGATGAGCTGGTTTCCTGCAGTTTCAGTGCTGTTCTGATAACGCTGAAGCAGTGAGCTCTGTGTTCGGCCTGTGTGCAATCCTTTCGAATCCTGGCTGCACACGCCAGGTTAGTGCAGGCTCTCCATGTTTGTGCACCCCTCTGAACTCCCTGTCCTCTCTGCGGAGCGTTCTCCTGTGGGAGACCATGGCCCCATCTGTTTTCTCTCTTTCCCCTTTGCTGTCAGGACACAAGCTGGAGTTTCCCGGGGCTGTGTTTTCACTGAGTTCACTGGCCCCGATCTATTGCGCAACCCCCTACCGATGCACCTTGTCCCGGGTTGCAGACTCCGCCCCTCTACGGAATGTGTGAGGCGCTGCAGCTGGGATGGGCTCCTTCAGGGTGTCGGTTCAGGGGTCAGAGGTCAAGGCTGCACATAGATTAGGCACTGACATCTCCAGCATCACATAAAGGCATAGCTTGCTGATAGCTTAGGCTGTCCAGACTGACTATACTGTATGGCTCGGCTCAGTGGATCCAATGGTGGAGAGCAGAAAATGGCAGTGTTGTGTTCAATTTTTTTTTTTTTTTTGGAGCCCGTACACATGCAGTGAAATCCCTGCTGTCCTGCATCGCATTTCCACAGTCATGCTGCCTCATTTGGAGTTACTCTCAGACACGCGGAAGTCAGATCTCTTTTACAGAATGTTGCGAAAGAGAGGTCACTGGTCCCATGGCATGCATGTCATTTTTGTCCAGTTGGTCATCTGCATTTGGAGAACGCTGAGTTCTGGTCTCTGGAGCTTTCCCTCCGCGCTGGGGTGCAAACTTCCAAACAGACTTTGGCCGAGTTAGTGTTAATTTGTTGAATATTGTTTTTGCTTCAATTGGAGAGGCTGTTCTGGGGAGCAGTGATATTAGGCAGTAACAAATACGGTTAAAATAAGAAATCGAATGCAGAAGGTCACACCCATCCCCTGCTACAGCTTTGTTTGAGTCCAGGTTATGAAACGTCTGGTTATCGGTGTGTTTATTTCTCCACGGTGTCCAAAGGCAAGGCAATATGCACAGGGGGTGTCGGTTCATAGTGCTGTTGGCAGCACGCCATGATAACCCACTATAGATTTTTAATTATGACTCATTTCTACAAAGAAGCAAATTGCATTCTTCTTACAGAAGTAAATTTCCCTTCCAGGAACGAGATAATTGGATTAGATTAAACAATAAACTGTAAAATTCTCAATCAAGAGCAAGGAATGAATATTGATCCATGTGTTGCCGGGAATACATTCTGCAAACATAAAGACATCTTTTAGGTAATTGAATCCTGCCTCATCAAGCACAGCTTGCTATTGTCTCAGAAGGAGACTGCAAACAAAAATTGTTCTTGTGTTGTGTCCTTTTGTATCATGTATCTGAAATCATGAAAGCATATTTTTTGTGCTGCAATCATTGTTCCAAAGTGTTCCAATGTTGCAGATGTTGCATTCCAGAATGTTCCTGTCATTGTTAAAATGTGGTAGAGCATCAAAACTTACATTGTTTTATAGCATACTGTAGGTTCAGGGACACCTCACATCTTGGTGATGGTTGATAGCTTGAGAGTTTCAGACGTCACTGCGGCGTTACACTGCAGCAACGTTGTGGCCACATTGCTCCCTTACTTTGTGATAGCTGAAAATTCAGGCAGAATTTTCTAACCTTAGCAGCAGCGTTGCAAAGCAAGATCATTGCACCGTAACACAGTGATAAATGCAATGCTCAAACAACATGTAGACAGTTTCAGTGAAGTAGTCTCCTGTTACACCAAGCCCGATGGAAGCTATAGGTGGAAATTGTACTCTCATGATTTTTGAAGCAGATCTTTTTGGAAGCAAACCCATATTTAGAGAAGCACAACAAAAAGAACAGTGATGGGAAGAGCTACCGTGAAACAGAATGCATGCACAAAGGTCGTTGCCCTAACACACCCATAGCCATCCGACACGATGCACATGCATTCAAACGAGGATAACACAAATAGAAGCAGCTCGGCGTTGCAGCTTGTTATTATGTCAGTAGTGTTTATGCGCTGGAATGTTTCATGGGTAAGCATGGTTCCGTGGTTAAAGCGAAGCTTGCTGCAGCTGTGTTTGTTTGCCGTTTTGCATAGCCGCTGTGAAAATGAGTGTTAGATTTGCCCTTCGTGACACGCTCTGCACAGGCCTTGGGCTCTGCTCTTAAGAGCATGGAATGTTAGGCACTGAATCGAGTATTCCATGGAATGCCTCGGGGGGAGGAATCTGAATGGCTGTATTCCGTTCTAACAATGCAGCACGATAACGCAGTGGTAACAAGGGGGGCCGTGTTGGACTGTACTCGTATTACGACAAGGCAAATTTGCCACAGGACTGTGAACTGAGTCAGGGGAGTGCAGCCGGGCTAATGGAAAGATGTCCTTTTTGGTAAATTGGAGACAAGCGCAGTGCCGTAGCACCACAAAAACCCCTTGCAGGGGTTGCAGTGGGACATCACCGACACATCGCTATAGCGGGTAGCCAAGTATTGCTTGCTTGATAACATACAATTAACACTGGAATGTTAAGGTATCTTTTGCGTGTAATATATATACATACATACATACATATTTTTTTCTATATTTATACTTATACAGATACACACACACATATATAATGTGCATGTGTGTGGGTGTGCAACTACATACCAGATGTTAAGATGTTTTAGCATGGTTTTAAAAATGCTCTGCAGCTGGGTGACTAAAAAATATATGTATGTATCATATAAAAGTATCATATTATAGATGCACACACACACACACACACACACAACTGCATTAACATTTCAGTGTTAATTGTAAGTTCTGCGTTCTCTCATTGAAATGAAAGAATCGAGCCTGGCTGTTTTTCCCCCTGCAGCTCTTTGATGTGATGGGTCTCCTTGTAGTCGATGCTGAATGAAATGTTACATAATTTTAGCAACAGGTGAATGTAATTATTCTACTTTCCTCCGTCCGGATCCCTGTAACAGCTTTATTCTTTTATTCATATTTTCTCACCCGCTGAAATGACACCCTGCAGAGACCCCTTGAAATGCAAATGAGACACACTAGTAAACAAGTGTTTGGCATCAGGGAGATGTTGCGGGATTGGTTTTGTTTATCGGAGTCAGAGTGTGTCTGTAAGACCATACGGACAGAGGGAGGCTGTGAAATAGAGTGGGGCTCCAGAGAGCATGCGCGTTGTGGGGTGAGAGATTGCCTGTGATTGTAGCAAGGGCCCAAAAACTGTAAATCAAAGTGTCCTTAGTCTCTTCTTTCCTCCTTTCTTGCCAGGCCTGCTGTGAAGCTTTTTTTTTTTTAATCTCCTTGCTGTCGTACAGCTGCATGCTACGAAAAACCACACCTCAGTCTCTCCTGCATACATTCTCTCTCTCTCCATATGCTTACATGTACAGTGCGTGCAACGTGTAATTTATTAAGGAGGGTAAACCGCTCGACTGAGTGATCATAGCGTGTCTTTGCCTTGTTTGTATCGGTGTCTGCGCTCACGTGTTTGTGAGGGGTGTGATGTTTGTGTGTGCAGTGCATGCGTGTGTTTATGTGCATGCTGTATGTGTGCACATTCATACATGTATGTGTTTATGGCCATATGTGTATGCGTGTGGGCGTCTGTGTGAGTTAGTTTGCATTTATGCATGCGCGGGTGTGTGTGTGCATGTGCGTGTGTTTGTGCGCTTGTGTGCATGCACGCGTGCGTGCGTGTTTGCACGTGCATCATTAAATGCAGTTAGTAGAGAGACAGAAGAGAGAGATTTCTGCAGAGCCCAGGGCCTGTTTCACCCTGATATTTCAGCTCCTTCATCCTTGAGAAATGCACACATTCTAATTATCAAGGTCAATAAATAATTCCATAAGTTGCTAAAGCCCCATCCAAAAAGACTCTGCTCAGTGAATAGCAAATACTATTGATCCATCTTTGCATTGTTGCCCTAGGGACTGGGGGAGGAAGGCATTCATTCCATTTCTTACATGTATTTATTAATTAGTCATTTTTACACCTGCTTTTTTTGTCCACATTTCACAGAAAGCAGCATAAAGATTTTACATTCTGCAAGCCATTTGCTGGTAAGGGGTTTTGAGCTGTTCAGAAAGTGAAGGGTAGATCAAGGAGCGAGAAGTCAATATAACAAGCATGTTAGTGTCAATTAGTGAGAGTGAATGCGTGGATGCCAGACCCTGGGAGAAAACAGCAGTACGGGTTTGTGTGTGTGTGTGTGTGTGTGTGTGTAGACAGGGTCCGTACACATCTTTACACATCATCAAACCCTATGTTCCCTCAAGATCGCTGTGCTCTGCATCTACAGGGCAGCTGGCTGTCCTGTCCCGACGGGGTCGCTCTTTTCAGACACGACCCCTGTCTGTACTGGTCCCTCAGGTGTAGCATGAACACCTCATGGAGGTTAGGACAACAGAATCACTGCCCGTCCTCTGATGCAGACTGAAGACCCATCTATTCAGACTGCATCTCGGTTCCACTTCAATCCCTTCCCTAACACCGGATAGTATTGTGGTAGCATTGTGTATGTAGTATGTATGTAGGTAGTATTGTGGTGTATTTTGGATTGTCTTCTAGGGACTGTTGTACTGTACTATACTTGGCTTCTGTAAGAGTGCACAAGTTAACTCGAACAGTGTTATGCTCACACTCACTGGTCTGGGGCTATTGTTAGCCTGGTCTGACACTGTTGCTCGTTCAATTGAGTGGATACACTTATGTTCTATTGTGCTGGAAGCCTCTCTGGATAAGAGTGTCTGCTAAATGTATGTAATGTAATCTTCAGCAGTGTAGCATAGGGCAGCAGTATAGCATAGTGGTAAGGAGCAGGACTTGTAACCAAAAGGTTGCTGGTTCAGTTCCCCACTGGGGCACTGGTGTTGTACCCTTGGGCCAGGTACTTAACCCACAGTTGCTACAGTAAATATCCACCTGTATAAATGGATCTGCTAAATGTCAATAATGTAATTTCCTGAAACTCCTTTCCCCCAGCCTGACTAAATCTGTCTGGCAACTTTCCACATTTCCACATGACTGGGGAATGACGTGCCTGTCAGATCTATTCTGAATGCATTTACATGTTTTACTTATCTCGATTATAATAAATGAATCATGTTCTCTCCTCCATTCCTGTGTTCTTAACAAAATCTTGTATGTTTGAAGTAGTAGACCAGCTTCTTCATGCCGCTGAAATGTATTAAAATTGTTTGTGTACGTTTGTGTGTGTACTGATGTGACTCCATGGCCATCAAGCGGCTGTTGCATTTGAGCATTGTTGAGCTTGTTGCTTTTTTCAAATCGGTTACGATAATCTGATCACAGGTCTTTGCTACCGTTAGTTCAGTTTTTATTATTGGCGCTGTTGGGGAAGGAATGCAGGAAGGCTAATGGGAGAAGTTGCGCATACAGAGATTGCAAACACACACACACACACACACACACACACACACACACACACACACACACATGCACGCACATTATCCATTTAACACGCAGCTGCCGTTTCACACAGCGATTAAAGCTCATGGTCATATCATGCTCAGCCTTCAGAGAGACTAACGCCAAACTCAGCAGAGGGTCGGGGTTAGGCTGATCCCTGGGGAGAGATATCTGCAGTGTGAGCTTTTCAATTAGGAACAAATTAATATCGGGAGGAAAAACAAGCCATTTGACTGCATCTTCAAAGTCAGTAATGAAGCCCTTTGGTGAGAGAGGCAGCGGGAAGGCCTGGTTTGCCCGGTTTTGGTACTACACACCCAGGCCCACTAACCCCCACGATCTCCCACTCTGTGTGGCACCAGCGAAACAGCCAATGGGAGCTGTGAAAGGGTCACGCTGCTCAGCGAAACAGCCAGTGGGAGCTGTGAAAGGGTCACGCTGCTCAGTGAAACAGCCAGTGGGAGCTGTGAAAGGGTCACGCTGCTCAGTGAAACAGCATGGCAGCTGCCACCTCCAGGGCCCGGCCAGTTGCCACGGTTGCCCCTCTTTCTGTTCGCATCAGCTGCACCAGCGAGCGGCTTCCTCTTTTTGGAATGTTGTTTGTGTTTTTCCCCTCACATTCCCTCAGTGTCGTCCCCCCCCCCCCCCCCCCCCACACACACACACTCACACTCACACACACACACACGACTCCCCCCCTCCATGTCAGCGCCCCCTGTACTGTCTTACGCAGCTGAGTCTGGTGAAGCAGCAGCTGGACTCTGCGTGACCGTGCTGAGGACGTTCCTCCCGTTTGCATGCGTGTGCACGTCTGTGATCACATGTGAAGCCTGGCTGGCAGAGTGAGAGGCTGAGGGATCCTGTGTCAGTGTGCAATGCCTGTGAGCGCAGTTTAAACGCACAGAGTGTGTGAGAGGTGAAGGTGTGTGGCGCGCATCTGTCCTGTGTGTGACCGTGCTGAGGAAGGTTTAAACGCACAGAGTGTGTGAGAGGTGAAGGTGTGTGACCGTGCTGAGGAAGGTTTAAACGCACAGAGTGTGTGAGAGGTGAAGGTGTGTGACCGTGCTGAGGACGGTTTAAACGCACAGAGTGTGTGAGAGGTGAAGGTGTGTGGCGCGCATCTGTCCTGTGTGTGCTTGCGTGCTCAGCCATCACTTTCAGTAGCCAAAAGAAAAAAAAAAGCCAGTGGTGCCCTGGGCAGGGCCGTTGGGCTATATTATGGTGCCCTGAGCAGGGCCGTTGGGCTATATTATGGTGCTCTGGGCAGGGCCGTTGGGCTATATTATGGTGCCCTGAGCAGGGCCGTTGGGCTATGTTATGGAGCCCTGGGCAGGGCCGTTGGGCTATATTATGGTGCCCTGGGCAGGGCCGTTGGGCTATGTTATGGTGCCCTGGGCAGGGCCGTTGGGCTATGTTATGGTGCCCTGGGCAGGGCCGTTGGGCTATATTATGGTGCCCTGAGCAGGGCCGTTGGGCTATGTTATGGAGCCCTGGGCAGGGCCGTTGGGCTATGTTATGGTGCCCTGGGCAGGGCCGTTGGGCTATATTATGGTGCCCTGAGCAGGGCTGTTGGGCTATGTTATGGTGCCCTGGGCAGGGCCGTTGGGCTATGTTATGGTGCCCTGAGCAGGGCCGTTGGGCTATGTTATGGAGCCCTGGGCAGGGCCGTTGGGCTATGTTATGGTGCCCTGGGTAGGGCCGTTGGGCTATATTATGGTGCCCTGGGTAGGGCCGTTGGGCTATATTATGGTGCCCTGGGTAGGGCCGTTGGGCTATATTATGGTGCCCTGGGCAGGGCCGTTGGGCTACATTAGCCTCTCGCACTGTGTCACTACTGCAATGAGATGAGCAACACACATATGTGCACATGTGACCTTCAGAGATGTGCACACATACACACAGACAGAGACACGCGCACGCACATGTGCATGCACCCAGACACACACAACCACACGCGCACCCTCAATTCCTACATGATCGTCCCTCTCTGCTCCATCTGGTGAGGCCTCTTCCATATGTAGAAAGTGCTCCCTGTTCACACCCCATTGATTCAGACATGGACAGACAGGCCCTCCACGCAGGGATTGCAGTCTGTTTTAGCAGGGAGCAGATTCCAGGCAGTTTGGCACGCACTAAATTAGATGAGGTAGCAGTGCTTTAATCTTGCCTGAGCTGTAATTTTGCTTGGGTCATGAAGGACATTGTTATTATTGTTTCACTTTTTTTCTCCTCATTCTTCCTGTCTTTCTGTTTCCTTGTCAGCCCCCCCTTCTCTTTTTTCTCTTCATCTCTCTTTCTTCCTTCTCTCTCTTCTTTTTCACTATCATCTACCTCCTCCTTCTCTTTCTTCATCTCTCTCTCTCTACCTCCTCATTCTCTCTCTACATCTCTATTTCTACCTCCTCCTTCGTTCTCCCTTCACTCTCACTTTCTGCCTCCCCATCTCCCCGCCCCTCTCCCCCTCTCTCTCGTTTTCCTCCTCTCTGTCATCCTCCCCATCCATCTGCCCACCTGCCTGCCCAGTTCCAGCCCAATGTGGCAGCTTTGCCTCCCTTTTTTACATTTTAAGAAACGCTCTAATGAAACACCTCAAGGAGCACTCCCTGCTTCTCTCCCATCCGTTACTACAGCAACCGTTGAGCGGTACCCTCCCCCCTCCCTCCTTCCTCTCTCCAGTGGCTCCAAGTCAGAGAGTGAGCATAAAGTGCGTGCAATAGAAACTCGGGATCCCCACCAAAAACCGTTTTTAACCCTCGCAGTGGTGTTGTTAAGACGACAAAGGAGGGACCGCAGGGGTAAAAGAGTGGAGTGCCTTTACACTCTCAGACATGGACATAGGCCTCAAGACTGAGGGGTCAGACAGCACCCTCCTCATTTCGGAATGGATCTCAGATACACCCACACTGATATCATCTGACAGGAGTTAGTGACTGTGGAATGACCCGGGCACTGCAAGGGAGTGTAGAATGTGAATGAATGCTTCTTATGTCAACACAAAGATGAATTGCCAGTTTATAATGTCGAATATTGAGAAAGACTGATTAAAGATGTTATGGTACGTAAGGATACTCCACTGACATCACAGGAGCTGCTCACAGAAGCCTGATAAATGGCAGAGTTCCTGAAAGCAGTGGGATAAGGAAGACCCTATCGACCCCCCCCCCCCCCCAGTGACAGAACATACGGAAAAGTCCGTATGTTCTGTCACTGTTAGATCTCAGGATCTGAGTAATTTTCAGCAGATGACATGGCCGGTCTCAAGCCTGGTCCATAGGCCTCAGCCTCAACGCAAAGCAAACGCCTTGCTGACTGATCCACTCTGGACCCTCTACCTTTCCCTAACCTGAACAATAATGACTCTCACCCACCTCATTAGCGGGAACTTCAGTGCAGGTGTACTGAGCCATGTAGTTAGATGAGCTGTTGGTTGGTTTGTGGTGGCTCTTGCAGCGTCCTTATTTCCTGGGGTTTTCACACAATTTTTGAAGTAAATTGATTGTTTTGTAATTTTTTTATTCTCCTCCTGTGTTTTTATGGGTGTTGCTATGGCTTCCACCAACACACTGCCCATCCCTTGCCTTCTGCTGTGCGTGAATCAGGTGCTCAGCAGTGCAGAACTGAGGTTCCCTATACCTGCAGTATATAATAAACTCCCCCGTGTTGAGAAATGACCTCACGCAGTGAAGCCTCCTCTTCACTGAGGAGTCAACAGTAGTGTGATGTGCTGATGACAAATGATCCACATCTCCGACTTCTAGGTAGGTTAAAGTCCCCCCCCCATCCCCCCCCCTCCGCAAATACATATTCATGTGGGTCTACAATGGCATCCGTTACAGAATATTTTCAAATCTGTTTTACCCCATTTAATTTAGGGAACAGTCATGCATCTATCCACCTGGTAGGTGAAATGTGCTGTTTTACACCTGATGTGAGGAGGAGGTGAAGGAACACTTGTTTTGCTAAACATGCATTTTGTTTTTGCTGTTTTTGTGCTTGTGGTGAGATGGCAAGGATAACCTCCACAGAAGGGGCTTCATGTTTTCTGTACTGTAATAGATTTTTTTCATATATTGCAGGACCCTACAATAGCATTTTAAAATCATAGGATTCATCTGATTCGTAATGGATGTTTTTTTTTTTTTCCCTTCACACTCACAGGCAGCATATGAAGCTCTTAAAGGCTGCATGAGACCTCAGGTGTGCTGTCCCTGGTACAGGAAAATGAATTTAGGATTTAAGGACAGTAGGCTGTAAGTAAGGAGATACAGGCTGTGAGTGTACAAGAGCCTGGCAAATATTCGTAATCTGAAAGTAAGGTCTGTAACCCTAAACCCTAACCCTAACACTGTCAGAGAGCCGAAACTGCTATACTGAAAATCCAGTAATTGCTGAAATTACCATCCTTCATCCATTTCCTTCACTCAGATTCTTAATTGACAGCAGAATCCACCAATCACATTCATGACACAAGTGCATTATGGGCACACTGTGATTGGATTTGAATGTCTGGAGTACAGACCTGGCCACCAGCAAGACGCATACAGCCACAAGGATGCTTACTTACCCAGTGGCCAGATAGTAACTTTCAGGGACCTTGATGTGATTTTCTTGCATTGCTGACCCAGGTCAGTGGAGATATGGACACATTAAATATAACTCATCCTGCAGGTACTAAGATAGAACAATAGAACAAGTGTGTTCCTGTCAAAGTTCAGCGGTCTCATCACGGAGAACTGAGGGCAATAGAGCTGATTGTCATGACTGCGGCATCTTAGCCGGTTGTTTTCTTTTCCCTGTCCATGTGCTTTTGTTTTTCCTTATGTTCTAGCCCTGCCCCGCTCTCCGCCCTGTCTCCGCCCACCTGATTGTCTCTACCTGCCTGCCTGCACACCTGCATCCCATCTCCTCATCGGCCTTGCCCTATATCTTCCCTGCTTGGTTCTTGTATCGTTGCTAGTTCGTCTCAGTTATCTGTTTCGCTACAAGCTGTTTTTCCTGTTCTGCCTGCCAGCCTGTTTCACCGATCTTGCCTGTTTCCCTCGACCGTGTTTTTGGATCTGTTTGGTACTGTTAGCCGTGCTTTTCTGGTTTTCCGACTTCGCCTGTTTTGACTACCTTTTCTGGATTCCCCGTATTGGCTTTATTATACTTCGCTTTGTGCACCCCATTCCGCTGTCTGCGCCTGAGTCCCTGCCTGAGTTCTGACACTGATGTGCTTTCAGCAGTAAAATGAGTTGTAACATTATATTATTTTATATATATATATATATATATTATTATTTATATATTATTTTTATTTTATATTATTTGCTCTGAAGATGACAGTTTCATCGTGAGTACATTGCTTGCTTATACAAAAACTGACACGTTAAAAAACAATTAAATAAACCACTGCAAAGTATCAGTTCTTCTTCAAGGTGTTGTCAGCTTCAGTCAGTCAGTCTTGCACAAAGACCTCCTCCCTTTGAGCTCCCGTTTTACGCACCTTTGGTCAAACACTCCCCTCAGACTTGTTTGAAGTCAAAGACGTGCAGGTGCTGCACATTTCCACAGCAACACAACATCCAGAGATCTTTAAATCAGGACTGTTCGCGGCTGTTATTTCCAGCTATTGTAAAGCAGTGGGGTCTGGTTATAGGGGACTGTAGGGGTGTGTCTCCATGCCAATTAATGGAAAAATATTTCTCTTTCTTCATTATTGGCAAATGGTTCAAACAGGCTTCATAAAAATGCATTTTGAATATTTTGATACAAATATGACTGAAACATGTTATGACCACTTCATCTTCTTTAAATCTTTGAGACTGGTCGTAACTGTAATTAAACTAAATTAAAAAAAAAAAAAAAATTAAAAATTATTTTACTCGTATGAATATTGATTGTAAAAAGAGAGTTAGATGTTTCTTGAGGAGTGCAACAACAAAATTTAAATGAACTTAAACTGGCTTGAGAATTTTAATAGGTAAAGCATTATATTGTCATTACAGAGCACAGAGCTAAAGCCAGAAATCCTGTTATTAAAACAGTTTAATTTAGTTTAGCCAGTTTAAGATTGCCTTCTTAATTACAGGGTGTTAGTATAGGAACAGTGTGTTAGACAGCCTCACTGACATAAACAATCACTCTTTTTCAAACACAGCACCAAACGTATCATCAGGCAGCATACTCAATAAATATTCATGCTCAAAGCAGTACTCGCTTTGTAGGGTCAAAGGTGCTTTAAAGCACAGGTGTCATCATTAGGTAGCCTGAGATGTCACGTGTCACACAAGTGTACCGGGTGAGGTGAGGCACCACACAGAACTGAGAGCTCGGCATCCTCTTGGCAAAAGGATAACTGAGGGGCGATGTTGTTTTCGACCCAGGTACCCTACCCCCCTTTCGGCTGCAGTCTCGTGCGGGTTCATGAATGCTAATCCCCATTTAATTTCAGCAAAGACCCCGCGATGCCCCAGGATGGGTCCTGACCGAGCTCCCAGTTTCTGAATCATTGATAAACCCATTTGTTCCTCTCCCAGCTCCCCCCACCCCCCACAGCTGCCCTGTCAAGCTGTAATTAATACCCCCGGAATTCCACCGCTCAGGGGCAGAAAGGCCGCACCGGTCTCTAAAACAGAATCAATACTCTTATTTAATGTATATGCACCCAACGGCAGGCGGTCGGCCATTTCAAAGCACGGTGGAAGTGAATGCTTGCCATGGGTTTGGTGATTTAAGACGTCTGTGCGCGGCTGCTTCAAACACCTCGCTCGCATTTGCCGGCCGCGCCTGTCCTCCTGTTCCCCTGGGCTCCGGTTCCCGGACTCCGTATCTCCGAGGGTTTGCGTTAATTGAATCGCGTCTGTGCTGCAGAGTGAGCTCGGGGGGGGGGTTCAGGGATCTGAATAAGCGAAACCCCCCCACCCCCCCTTTTGTGCGGATGTTGTTTGCCGCTGACCTGCAAAATCGATGTGTTTTCTCTGAACATGCTCAGCGTGAGGTGAATGGAGGGAAGTGAAACACACTTTCAAAACACATCAATCCTTACGATGTGCTCCACATTATGGAGTATTTAGCTGATGAAACTGCATGAGCCTCAGACGTAATTAATTTGGGGTGCATTTTATGTAAGATGTAATTAACCCATAGCAAAGATGTCCTGTGGTCTGACAACATTATTTTCCAGAACAGCAAGCATGAACAGTTATATTAATTGTCCTTCCTTTTTTTTAAAGAACTTAGGCTAAGAGCATCCAAATCCCCATTTGAAAGCGTTCAATGTGAGGTTTGAAGTGATGAAGTCAGAAATGCCATTTATGAGAGATCATTCCCACTACATGGGAAATGTAGTGGGAATGACTCTCTAAAAATCATGACTCTCTAAAAATCAGAAAAAAACATTGGTTTGTTTATGAAAACCTCAAATCAAGTCATTACCCTAATTTCACAACTGCTGTCACATCATATTGGGCCACTGTCCCCGCCCTGGACAACACACTTTAGTTTCAGATGTGTTTACTCCCAGTGTTAATGGTGGGAAAGAAAGCTAGGCAATAGGAAGGATTTAACCATGAATACTTTCTATCCTTCTGTTATAAATCCCCAGATCATCAGCCTATGTATGAATGAACATTTTGTAAGTGCTCGGTCACATAATTGAGTTTGGTTATGGGATCATGGATGCAACTCAAAAAGTTCAGTGCTTTCTTTCCTTTTTTGAAGCCCCAAAGTTTGTTTCACACTAAATGATCTGTTGATTTCAAACAAATAGGTTAATATGTATAATACCGTTAACATTGATAGGATCTTGATAGGATTTGATATGTCCATTATGAAAACAGAAGCTATTAACTGTGCATACATACCTATAGCTATGGTGAGAATCGTGAATGTAACATTATCCAACAGGAGGCACAGTTGTGTTAAAAATCCTTTAAACCTTTTTTTGATATCGAATAAAAATGCTCATGTGGTCATGTTTATAGATCTAGCTTTCTTAAGGTTAAGGAGTATTTTAATATTGCTGAAGGTTCTGTGTTTTGATCCAGTTGTTGCAAAGTTTCAAATGGGAGCACAGTTTGGGGAGACATTTCAAGGCAAAATCTTATTTGGCCGTGCAATGTTTTATACTGAGCCTCTGTGATTGGTCTTGGAAATCTAATGAAAGAAATAATGAGAGTCTGTCCTGATGTCCCTTGCATGTCTGAATAGTCCAAAATACAATAACTTATTTTCCAAAAAAACCATGCAACATTGAACAGATTTATGAAATATAATGTATATTCATGTTCAATAACAAATCATCTTGAACATGGTGGTTCAAAAAAAGGGCTAGAGGTTTTCTAGAGGTTTTTATGACTACAGATTTTCTAGATGAAGAAGATGGACTGGAAGCTCTGAATCCAGGGTCTTGTTCGGCATTGGCCTGCAAGACTCCAAAGGTCAGACTTTCCTCCTGGCCAGAGGATAATAACATTCTCACTGTCTCCAGAGGTCAATGTGATGCCCTAATAACCTTTGCTGTTACACGGATGTTCGTTTTGAATGAAAATAACAGGTTTATTAGTGACTAAAGTTCACTGTCTGTTTGAGTTTTATTAGCAAACATCTGTCCATTCTCTGTTCACATCAGACTTAGACTGCATTTCCCAAAAGCCAGTTAAGAAGGCACGGCTACCAGCTCCAGTAAGAAGCCAGTGGGATACTAGCTAATAAGATGAAACACCTCCAGGGAATAAGGCTCCGATAAAAGTGAGTTAATTCTCTATTTATGAGGCAGTTGAGGCCCTTTTCCCATAATGTGGGAGATTCCATTAAGATATCTGAACCCATTTTATTGTTTTATAATGGTTCAAGAATCAAATAAATGACAAATGCGGGGTTTTCATTCGGAGGAGTGGAAGATCAAAAGCTGTGGAACCACACATAAAAAGAGAACAAAAAGTATGATGAAAACCATTTTAACACATACAGATCAAGCCCTGCCTTTGTAAGTCAGCCTGGCTAGGGACAGTGCATGAGTTCTAGCTCCCAGCTTGATGGCTCAGAAGCTTTCTGGAGCCCAGGAGGGGACAGCTGACCTTGCCATCCACCCATCCTTGCGTCTTTCAGTCAGACGTTTGTGTTTCTAAACAGGCTTAACAGCTGTGTCTTCAAAATAAAGAGATAATGGGTCTTTTTGGGCAGCAGTATGGTGTACTGGTAAGGAGCAGGGCTAACCAAAAGGTTTCCGGTTCAATTCCCCCCTAAGGCACTGCCCTGCTAGGTCACTGCTGCTGCTGCATAAATGGATAGCACTGTAGCGTATTTTTTGTAAGTCGCTCTGAATAAGAGCATCTGCTAAATGACAATAACGTAATGTAACGTAATGTTACATTCCGTAATGTTACATTACGTTACATTCAGTCGTCTCTGAAGGCTGTTCAGCTAGGCCGTACTGCAAAGAGAGAGACGAACAGTATGGAGGGGAATGGCACAGGTCTGGTGGTGTGGATTTCTGGTGTTTCCAAGTCCCTGCCACTTCCTAGACGGGGACAGGGCGGGGTCTGTGTCTGACCGCTCGTTTGACCGAAGCGTGAGATCTAAACACAGTGAGACGACCTTTGTGGGGAACTAAGGGCTCTCTCTCTGCTCCGCCAGCTCGCCACAGCCTTTGAAGTTGGCTGCGCAAAAGACCAGAAATACTGTATCTGATGTGCGTTTGTGGGGGGAGGTGATAGGGGGGTGTGGTGGACGGGCTGGCGAAACAACAACTTCAAAGAGCTTTTCCTTTCAGAACAGGATTCTTCCAGAGCGTTGATCTTCCACCTGGGGCCAAACGCGCTGAGCAGGGAGAGCACAGGGAGCAGGATCAGGGAGGGATTTGGTACAGGCAGCGGAGGGAGTCCCGAGGCCTACGGATGCTGAACTGCTCTGTAGCCCTCCGGTAAACAGGGAGAGCCACTCAGCATGGACCAGAGGACGTTTCCTGTGGGTAAATGCTGCAATTTACAATGAAGTACGCCGACACCTGGGAGTCAGTCAGACCCAGCTACCCCGTCCCTGGTACCGCCCCTCCCCCCCTTCACCCCCGCCGCCTCGCCCCCAGACCGCAGGGTGCGCAGCAAAAGCTTGGCTCTGACCATTAAACACTACGGAAAGCACTTGTGAACGCCGCTCTCGATCATATTGCAAACAAGAAATTAATTGTCAAAGCACTCAACCTGCGGTTGTCAGTGTAACGAGGCTCACCCATGCATGTAATGAGCCTCCCCCCCGACGCCCCCCCCCCCAGCTCAGGATAGTAATGATAATTACCTCATCACCCCTCTCCCCCCAGCCGTACACTGAGCCATGCAAACGGTCTCAAAGGTGCCACCTGGTGGTCAGAGCCCCTGAGATGCCAGGGTCCCTGCCAGCCGGGTCCACGCAAGCCTCATTCGAGGGATCTGTCATCCAGTGGAAAAAGGTTTTGATTGGCTGCTGTCTTGTTGCAACACATTTGGCATAAATGGAGAAGCATGTCTGCAGTTTAAATGTGCTTAATTAGGAACTTCATGCTGCACACTGTGGATGGATATGGGGTCTGTGTTAGCAGGTATCTCTGTGATTAAAGTCTGAAGGATGCTCACATGCTCACATAGTGATGCACAGTTATGATGAGGTAATGCTTGTGAGGTTGGGAGTATACTGTCACTGCAAAAACCCCTTGTGTGTGAATGCGTGTGTGCGTTTATGTATGTGTGTGTATGCGTGTGTGTGTGTGTGTGGGCAAGTGCCTGTTTCTGTGTCTGTTTTAATTCTGGGTTCCACACAGCTGCAAGGCCATGACCAATCAGTGGGGCCCTCTCCCACTGGCTAATTTGCCAGAGATCAGTGATCACTGGGGATTACTGAGCCTGACATGACCGCCTTTCAGAGTCTGGAGAGTGGTTATTTCACCGTCAGGAGAGAAAGGCTGCCCCACACACACACGCACGCACGCACACACACACACGCACAGTCTGTAGGCTTTTGTGCATGCTCACAAGGGCGGAAGTCAATAACCCAGGCTACGAACAAGGGGACATGCAGCTCCAGGGGTCAGAGATGGGATAGTGTGATGGGACTGCAGCAATACATTACGTTACATTACATTATGGTCATTCAGCAGATGCTCTTATCCTGAGCGACTTACATAGGTTATAGTTTTTAAGTGTTATCCATTTACCTGGCCCAAGGGTACAGCAGCGGCTGTGTCCCAGCGGGGAATCGAGCCAGAAACCTTTTGGTTACGAGCCCTGCTCCTCACCACTAAAATATCAACTTAGCTTGAGCCCAACAACAGCAGAACAACAGAAGTACTACAAGCAGTCTCCATTCCAAGTCTCCATTTTGCCATCTTACGTGAAGCGATTAATGATTTAGGTTTTGGTTAGGGAATTCACGCTGGGGAAGTGTTTTTGGTAGACGGGAGTTACAGTGTTAACCCATTAACTCAGAGAAGAGGCTGTAAGGGCAGGTCTCTCAGGGAAGAGGGGGGTGTCCGTAGGACAAAGCTGTATGGAGAACTGTGAAGTGAACCCAAAAAAGATGGTACATTATTTAATGGTACAGGACAGCTGAAATGGTGAGGCAGCTTTGTCCCAACAGTTGTACTCCATTTATGTTCCTTTTTTTCCTCTGCTTCTCCTCGTCTCTCCCTTTCCCTGGAATCGCTCTTTTCTTTCCATCAGCCTTCTTCTCTCTTCTCTTCCATCTCTCTCCCTCTTCAATGCCCTTTTTCCCCTCATTCTGTCTCCCACTCTGAGGTTTTCTCTCCTCTAGGCCTCTCTCTCTCCCTCTCTCTCTGAGAATCTTGTTCCCTCTCTCTCCTCTCTCCCCCGCTTCTCTCTTCCTCCTTCTCTTTCTCTCCCCCTCTCCTCTCTCTCTCTCTCTCTCTCTCTCTCTCTCCTCGAGTCTTGCTCCCCCCTCTCCTTCATTATCAATAATTAATCAGGCTCAGCCTTCCACAACTCTGGTGAGCGTTCTAGAGCAAGATCAAAGGGATGTACCTTTGAGATAAAAACCATGACTCTTTTGGGAATACGTGACAGAAAAAAAAATGTGTTTCTCAAGAGGAAAGAAATGAAATATATATATATATATATATATATATATATATATATATATATATATATATATATTCCTTTACCATTTCTGTCATTACATTAAGGAAGGATATGACACAGTCTCATCTTCTCCGGTTGCTAGCCTCGGGTACGCTAATTATCATCTGTCTCTGTTCAAAACAAAGTTGGGTTAAAAAATTGAGAAATCAGTGTGACACCATTAGAGGAGTGTCACTGTCACGATCGCTGTAACGATGGGAGGCACATCGCTGCTTGTCAGTGCCTCCCCTGGAGTCTCATGGGAGTTCCTGTTCTGCCTTTTAATTGACTTTTAAAAAAATGACAAAAATGTTGAGTTGTTGTAGTATTTTTGGACCCTCAAAAGAACCCCTACCCATGATAAAGAAAGCTATTGCAGAATGAACAACCCACTGACTATTACAGAGAAATTTGTTTCTGCCAGTCTTAGTAAATTAAGTATGATTCTAAATTGCTGTGGAGAGGCTGGCCAACACTTCTGACAAAAAAGCAAAAACTTACAAAAGAATGAATTTATTTAAAAACACAAGGAACCAGCCTTGAGCACACAGCCAAAACCTGACCCAAACAGACTCCTTGCTCTGCAGCCACACACCTGTATTTAATAGGCCTTAACTGGCAGGTGATGGGTAATTAACCCATGACTAGCTTACACAGACAAAGACAATTACAATTACACAATTAACAAGTGACCTGTTCAGATGTAATTGATTAACTTGAACTCAATTATTGACAAGGCTGAACATTTAAAGACAGGATCCTTGAAACATTTAAATAACACATTTAAATTTAAATAATTAAAAATTAAACAATTAATAGTTTTAGGGGGCAGGTGATGGTTCTCCTTCACAAGGGCAGAGAAAAGAAAATAGCTTAATTTGGGACACAAACTGAAAAAACTGAATACTCTCTGTTGCACCTCATTACATTATTGGTATTCAGCTGACGCTCTTATCCAGAGCAACTTTAGTCACTTTAGGTTTTAAAATGTTATCCATTTATACAGCTGGATATTTACTGAGGCAATTATGGGTTAAGTACCTTGTTGAACAGGAGCGGCCCAGCTGGGAATTGAACCAACAACCTTTTGATTACGAGCCTTGCCCCTTATTTCTCTTTAAGCAACAAGGGGCCTGAAATTTCACCCCTTACTCTGTGGAGACACCGCAAGACTTCCCTCCTTCCCCCTGATGGATGTGGTCCTTCAGTCAGCCCGGCCGGGAAGTCGTGCGGACATCCAGACTGGGGTCTGGAGATCTCGAAACCATCTGCAGCACGCCGACGGCCTCGTTTGTATCCCCGGATTTGGCAGTGACATCCCCAGCGCAGTCACCATCTGCTGACACTTTGCTCCCCGCATCGGGGACTCTCTCTGCTCTGCCAAACGGCTCACGAGCACTCCACAAACACTCACACTCAGCAGTGTGGATATTCTAACGCAAATATCCAACCCATGTCTTTAAAGATAAATAAATAAACCCCAAAAAGGATGAGGCGGGCGACGGAAGAGCTGTAGTATGAGACCGGGATCATATCTGTACGATGCGTGCAGCAGAGAGCCACAGACATGCACACGTTTACAAACGGAAGGTCAGCGGCGGCAGAGGGATGCAGGGCTAAACGCACGGGAAGCCTCTAGACGCGGTGCGATAAAACGCATTGATCTGATGCTGAATCACTCCAGGGTACGGGATGCGGTGCAGCGCCAGAGAGTTAATTCCAGGTTTCTCCCATCAAAGCCGGGGGCCTGCAGAGAATCCATACGTTAACCCGGCCTTGATGAACCCTCAGAGGTTGAGCTTGAGGGTCCTTTTGTACTTTCTTTTGCTGCTGGCTCTCGATACAAAGCCAGCTCATGGCGATCGGGATTTTCGGCGAATGATTAGCTTCTCGGGTGCTGTTTAGGGGTTACGGTCCTCGGCAGGGAGGCATGGTGAGGATACTGCATTTGCCCCGTGGGCAGCGGAGTTCAGGGGGTGTGGGGCATTTCTGAGGTCTGCATGTGCAGAGTGTACAAGCACAGAGTTTGCAGCTCAGGTTCAGCTGGTGGTGGAAGGGAAAGCGCGGGGGGGGGGGGGGGGTGGGGGGCATTTCCGCATGAGCCCATAGAGCCTCTGTCCCTCTCGAACCCGCCAGCCGTGCAGCGGGGTGAGACTGAGGCCGGGGGAGCCGGCCGGGGGGTTCCCGTCACAGCGCTGCGCTCAGCGGGGAGAAACGCTGCCGTGTTAGAGAGACGAGCCGGCCTGGGACACCTCTCTACCTGCCTGTCTGTCCCTCTGTCCTGTCTGTCTGCTCACCCGTAAGGCCACTGTGGGGACTGCAATGGGGTGACTTCTGTGAGAGTCGGGCAGAGTTTGACTCTCAGTTTCAGCTGGTGATGCAGAGGCAGGAATTTCCATGCCAAAGCACTTCCGGCATCTCTCTGTACTGTAGGAAGATGACATTATTGTCGTTTACATTTTGATTTACAAAATCAAATTCTGGATTTAACCCCTTTTTGTCTGCACCTTATTAACACTGAAATCCATTCATTACATTATTGGCATTTAGCAGACACTCTTATCCACAACTACTTACATTGGTTACAATTTTTTACATGTTATTTATTTATACAGCTGCATATTTCCTGAGGCAATGTGGCTTCAGTACCCTGCCCAAGGGTGTTGTGCCCCAGCAGGGAATCGAACCCTGCGCCCTACCACTATACTACACTGCCACCCATACTATGCTATACTGTTGTATACTCTTCAGCACATTGTTGTGTACTGTTGTTAACTCGTCACTTTCCTAGCTTTTCACTGTTTTTATCCACGCTCCTCACCTCCACTTTAACTTACCTCTCCCCCTCTCTCTCCTCTCCCCTCTCTCTCTCTACTCCCCCCCCGGCAGCTGTGTGCCTGGTCCTGGGCTGCATGATCTTCCCGGACGGCTGGGACGCGGAGGTGGTGCGGGACATGTGCGGGGAACAGACAGGGAAGTACACCCTGGGGAACTGCTCTGTGCGCTGGGCCTACATCCTGGCCATCATCGGCATCCTGGACGCCCTCATCCTCTCCTTCCTGGCCTTCGTGCTCGGCAACCGGCAGACCGACCTGCTCCAGGAGGAGGTCAAGGCGGAGAACAAAGGTGAGGGGGGGGGGGTGGCAGGGGACAGGGGACAGGGGACAGGGGATGGGTGACGGGCGAGGCACCGTGACCCGGCTCACCTGTGTCCGAGTTTCCCTGGTCTCTGGAGGCTCGGACGCCAGGTTTATTGGTGAGCTGAAGAGGGTTGTGAAGTTCTTGTCCCATGTCTAGAGGAATTACAGACGCTTGCTCATACAGGATTCACCTTTTATTTCGGCCTATCTTCCGGGGGTAGTGTCCTCATACAGACTTTTATAGGGTCTGCTTGCCGTGTCACTGAAGGAACACTCTAGATGTGAAGCACAGAGCAGCGTATAAAGGCATTTAGCAGAATGTCTTATTTTCTTTAATTACAGAGGCAGAATATATCTGTACTAAATGAGTGGAGGAAGAGGGGTTGGAGGGGGGATGGAGGTATAATACCACGATCAGAGAGAGGAAGCGAGAGATTATACAGTAGGCTGCCAAAGGAGAAAAAAACACACACACACACACACACACACACACACTCACACAATTCCTTCATACTTGCCCGATTCTATTGAGGAAGTTTCCATGGTTACATATGAGATTCCAGAAGGATAAGATGCCTGGTACTGTCCCCTGTGACTCCACGCTCCACAGCTGTGTGGCTGCCACACTCACAATCTCTCTCTCTTCTCTGGATGTTAATTCTATTTCAGCGCATTTTGGGGGGGGGGGGGGGGTGGGGGGTACGGCATCTGTGCCTAAGAGCCTGTGTTGCATCAATAACAGCTTGGTGGTTTGCCAGTTTTTCCTCTGCTTTATCTGTTCCCCCGAATCCACTCTGCTGTAATTTCATACTTGTTTATCTGTGTATATATAATACACACACATACATATGCACATATTTCAAAGACTGTTTACGCAATATGTATGCTTCATGCATACACGTCCATGACCAGCTCCATCGCAGGTTCACTGACAGAGTCAAACCCCCCCTATTCACTTAGGACATTTAGCGTTACATTTCCACCCGGGTTAACCAGTGCAGAAGACTTTGGCCCTCATTTTTTATATATTTGGATTAACTTGAATGACTGTGCATTAATCCCCAGATGCACAATGATACAAAATGGATTTCCAAAGTAACTAAAGTAGAACAAGCATGCGTTATGGAATCCCATGGCAGAAGTGGTAGCATACGATGGATAGCAGGGGATATTCCTTTTCGTGAGTCCCCCCGCCCCCCCGCCCCCCACCCACCCAATCGCTGTGGGGGATATTCCTTTTCGTGAGTCCCCCCCCCACCCATCCCCCCCACCCAATCGCTCTGGGGGATATTCCTTTTCGTGAGCCCCCCCACAAACATCTCCACAGGATATGGAAGTCCCCGATGGGATTTTAGTGGTTCTGCACACCCTATTGAATCTAGAGGAGGAAATGTCTTCTTTTCAAACCCCCCCCCCCCCCCCCCCTTACTAAGATTAACGATTAGTTTCACCTGAGATTGGAAACAGTCAGCTGCATTGTAAGCCCATTTCTGTGTGCAGGAATTTGCTCTTAATTATTGCAGAGAATTGATTGAGTTTCTAAAAGCCAGAATTGTAATGCAAGTCACACACTGGACTGCTGTGGATGCCTACATGTTGTTAGACCTTAGGCACTGTGACACCCTGCAGTGTAGTGCATGTAGCCAGAGCCTGTCGTTTCTACACTTCATGTAACCATCACACGTGTTGTGGGGGGTTATTCTGCTGCTTCTCTACTCTAAAGCGACAGTGTTTTCTCTCTCGTTTCAAATGGAACAATCCAATGAGGATGCCCCTGTTTACAGCCTTTTATCAATAGAGAGATGATTCTCTGCATCTCTCATGAGCTGCACGCCTCTCTGGGTGGCAGGACTGCAGGAAGGGGGAAGGCATTGGAAATAAACCCTGAATAGTTCTTTCAATTTCAGACCAATGTTCCCTGGTCCTTTTTCATTACTGCTTCACAAACTGTAATACAGGGAGGGGAAAAAAGTGAGAAGAGAGGACTCCTGTGAGAATGGAATATTAGATTGCATCTGGCTGTGAGTGTATCCCTACCAATCACAGCCATAGACCTGGACACCTGGCTGGAGGCTGAAAAAGCGAAGACACTCATTATACTGTAACAACGAGAGCAAAAACTCGCGCAACAGAGAGAGAAAGGAAATCGTTTCATAAACAGTCCACTTAGATTTGTGGCTTCAGCTCAAAACACACCACATTCATTTATTGTTTCTGAGCGAGGCTCACTGCTGAACTGAAACAAAAATAAATACAAAAATAATGTAAAGCACATCTTGTATAGTTTCAGTTGAGAAAATATTTTCTGCTAAAAAAAAAAACATTAATAACCTAAAATGCCGTTTCTATTCTGTCTTTGCAGATTTTGCAGTGTCCAGGGTAAGTCTGACAGTGTTGTGGCTTTGTGCTGTGTGCGCCGTGGTTGTCGTACAAACAGTGTTGTGGCAGTTGTCGTGGCAATGCGCAGACTTTATTGTCTGGGTGGATAAAGCGTGTGGATTGGTGTTCAGTCTGTGTGCGTTGGCCTTGGCTAACATGGTGTCGTGCCTGATCCTCACCCGTTAGCCCTCAGCTGCAGTTGCGCAATGATGTGGTACTCGGTCACGTGAGCCGGTTCACTAAAGCGAGATCCTGTAGTGACTGCAGTCTCCCCGCTTCCCCGGAGGGGGGACAAGGGAGAGTACTGGAAAGCAAGAGGTGGTAACATGCTGTAGTTAAGGTCCTCCAGGCGAAAAGGAGCTCCCAGAGGAACGAGGCATTCCATGTGTGGACTGTAAAACATCGAAAGAAGGAGAAACGTACCACAGAGCTTCAGCTTTTAGTGTATGGGACTGCAGGCAAATACGCTTTCAGAATTAAAAAAGAAAAAAAAAACATGTCCCTTAATGAGTCTCCTGTGAGTCTCCAGGGACTCACAGAGGAGTGTTACAGTATGAGAGACGAGTGGCTCCATGAAAAATTCATCTTGAAATGCACTGATGATGTTCCAAACAGGAAAAAAAAAATAATACATTCACCCATTTTGCATCACAGAAAACTGTTACCTCGAGGTACAAAATTTTACATAGAACCACATAACAAATGGTGCAGAAAAGTGGTTCGCCAAGTACAAAAATATTTGATTATTTTAAGATCGGTCATTTAGCTAAGTCTGAGAGTGGGCATTGATCAATGAGGGTGGGGGATAGGCCTGATTTAGGCCATGAAGAAGCCAGCAAAAGAAAATCCAGAAACTCTGATAGAGCTCAACACGAGGACAGAATAAATTCAGCAGTTGTACATTTGGAAGGGAGAAAAAAATATACTCAGTCAGCATCTATGGATTTAAGATTTAACCACTGCATCTCGAATCTATACATGCTGACTAAAACACTAAAATCCAATTAATGAATTTGGGCCACAACTGAACCTGAGGCATTTTCCCACACTGAGGGAAACAATGATCTCTGGGAGATAGAGGGGATTACAGAGAGGATGAGATATTGTAGAGTTCTGCCTTCAGGATAGATAGCATAGAGAGCTCCTTCAACAGACCTGCCAGCCAATTTGCATGTTATCCCAGCATGCTTTTGTGACCTGTTTAGTGCTGGTGGTGTTGACGTGTTTGTTTTGCCTCGGTTTATTGTCGGGAAAAAAAATGTTTTGTTTCCTTCTTTGCTTTGCAGCCAGTCGCACAGTATCAAATGAACAGCCGACAACCCGAAGGAAAGTGGAGGAAACAAAATTTTCACGTGGTTGCCATGCAACCCAATCTGTAGCGCAAAGATAAGGACCGTTTCGCGACCAGTGAGAGATTTTTTTTACCTTGGAACTTCATGCGGACGTGAGGAAGAACAAACTGCCTCAGGGAGCTACACTCCAGTGTGAAAGAGAAACAGTGGCCGCGCAGAGTTCCAGCGTAATCTCTGTCCTTATCGAACAACCGTCAGTCAGACGAGTCAGCTGTCTGACCAGTGTAGTCTTCCATCCCCTTCATCCCCTTCTGGTCTTATTCGTCCTCCTTCCCTGTACCCAGAAACTAGTGGATGCGCAGATGTAGATTGTCTGGCATTAAACAGCAAACAGATGTCTGAATAGAAAATTCCCTTCCATGCACATGTGTATAATGTATATATATTTTTTTTTTCTGAAACCAGAAACTTGCATGTGTGTGAAATAAAATATTATAAAATGAACAACTTAGCTGGCACAGTCCCTGGCCGAGTCCTCAGAACAGCATCTCACAGTTCACCAGCAATCCGCCCTCTCCACGACCACGGCTGTCCGTCTGTCCCATTTACTGAGGCGGTCTCAGCTGGAGACACAGCAGAAACACGGGACCATAAAGACATTGCGGAGGGCGTCCATCGAGCCCAAAATTATATCTGTCAGAATTTAATCATGTACAGTTCTACTCCAAACACTACAAACAAAACGCCCTAATAATACAATACAGCTAACTAGCTAACCAGCTGTGATACTTGCAAGCGGAATTACAATTATAGCTTCACTAAACAATCTGAAAGAGTTACACATGCAGGTATGCAGATGAACAGCAAGGTAGAGGCATTAACCATTACCTCATCATTGTAACAGTTGTAGCAAAGGCATATGTGTCACTATATTAAAAGAGTACCATGTTAAATCTAAATGAGGGCAATAACAGAAGATGTGTGGAGGATAAATATTGGGGGACCAAAAGCAAACCTGATGTTGCATGTGCTCAGAGATCATTGAGGAGAAGGAAAAATGCAGGAAATTTGGAAATGGAAGAAGAAATGGATGGAATGGATAATCAAAGCCAGGGGAAGAGGGGGAATGCAGAGAGGGAGTAGGGGATAGGGAATGCTATCTATTTTAAAGTAAGTGGATGTTTTTAGCTGTATCTGCTTCAGGTCATAAACTCTATGGTAGGGCTCCCAAAGAAGAAAAGGCAAGCAAGAAAAAGCATTTCCTGCAAGGGCATGTAGTTCGCTTATCATTCCAGACTGCTTGCAGGCAGATACACTTCAGATAGACTTCATCGCAGCCTTTAACGCGTGTGTCCCATGCTGGGTTAAAGGCAGCCTGAGTTTTCAGTGCTGTCTTTGACAGGACCGCTGCTGTCACCCTGCACCCCGTCTCCTCTCTCTGATGGCCGGGTGGGTTTTAACTTCCATCGTGTCATCTGGCAACCCCCTAACTCACCAGGGTACGAATCCATCAGGAGCTCCATGGATCAACAGACTCCATCACTGAGGCGTGTAGATGGGGAGATTCATAACACCATGCAGTTTTCAAGACAGAAGCACAAGTGAAAACTCCTGTTGGGGGGGGGGGGGGGGGGGGGGGGGGGGGGCAGACAGGGTTGGACCTCGCATAAAAATTGGAAGGTCTAACTATGTCACCATGAAAGGAGCTGCTTCTAACGAGTGCCGGTCATGTCTGTGTCTGTTTGCTGCCTGTCAGAATGTTGCATGCATCCTTCACCTCCGCTGCATCTGTGGGTAACGTTAGCAATGCCTCGGACAGGAGCCGAACTGAGCTTTTCCTTAAACGCAGTATTCTGGGTCACTGCGTCTTTAACCACGTGCGTTAGAGTGATGAAAGACGGCTTTAATGACTTCTTAAACAAATTTAGGGTTAGGGTTAGAGTTAGAGCGATGAAAGACTTCAGCTTCAGCCACGTGTGTTGCCAGCTGCAGTGTGAAAGTAAGACGAGAGTGGACTGCTATGTGGATTAGCGTGTGTTTCTCGGCGGTCTCCAGCCAAAATAGGTGAGGAGGTGACTGGTGAGGAGTTTAATGCCTGATAGGGCATGGCGTGAAACTCACCAGCGGACTTGTTGCGTTTTTCCTAACAGTTTCTCCAGGTACTGGATGTGACGTTTCTGTACGGGCCACAGGCAAGCGTGTAGTAAGTGCAGAGAGAAAAGTCACCCATGTCTGCCGGATAAATTCAGTATGGCCTGCTTCTGAATCTGATGTCATTGATTTTTAACAAGTGTATTATTTTAAACATCCCAGCCTTCGCAAAGTGAAAACAATATTAAAATATTGTTTTGTCACCTAACAACAACTAGACAGCATTAATGACTTCTTAAACAAATTAAAAGAAAACACAACTTAACAGACTGTTTAAGTGTTATTACTGCGCTTTATTACTAACATTATTGCAGCAATCACTGTATGTCTGAATGAGGTATTATGGATAACTGAATTTCAAAGGTAGCTATAAATGTATGCTAACTGAAGTGTCTATTACAGGTAGAATCACTCTGGATTTGGTTCAGCTCGTGTTCATGCGGTTTAAACCGCGATTAAAGAAGATAAATCGATAGAGCTTTCTGTTTTTAATACTAACAGACTAACAGTAATGTGCTGTTTTTCATTCTGTGAATCGATGTCTCCTGTTCGATTTCGTTGAATGAACAGTGCACATCACTGCACTATTTGTGAGCCGTCTTGATACCCCTTTAAGATAACCTGATTTCCCCTCCCTGTCAAACGTTGGGGGATTACCGGCACAGCCTTGCACAGACGATCCCTTAGCAAATGCGTGTTTACTGAATCAGGGTGTGACATGCCGCTGCATAGCAGATGCTCACAATGATGCCTTAAAAAATGCGACCAACCCCCTCCTACGCGGGGCTACGCGCTGGCACGATCGGGACAAAAACTGCGCTCTCTGCACTGTCTGTGTTTTTGTACAGCTGAAGGTAGCGAAAAAAAACAAAAAAGTGTTTCCCCTTGCGCTGCAGTTCTGCGCTACGAAAACATTGAAAAAGCATTGCAACACTTTGATGCAGCACCTTGATCAGTGAGACTGTGCCCTTTTGTACTTATATTGTATTGTTTGTTTTTAAAAGAAAACAGGGCACATTTTAAATGTAAGAAGTTTGTCCCAGTGCAATCAGCGATTTCATGTAGACTTTTTTGGCCTTTGTGTAAATATTGCACGTAGAGGAAAACTAGGCAGTCTTCCCAAAACAAACAACATCCCGGTTGGAGGGGGCAATTGTTCCAGGTGGTGTCTCAGCATCATAGCGTATGTTTCGCAAAGGAATGCAATGACTCAGTCCTGTCTGTGCTCCAGGTCCCCTCCTCCCTCCCCCAGCTGAATTTGACACCTGCCAGGGGCAGAGGTAGTGCCTGTAAGCAGATTAATGATGTTGTAATCTCCCTTCCCCTCCTCCACGTGCTGGCTTTCTAGGCTCTGATTGATTTACTTTTTAATCCGTTTTTCATTAAATTGGCCCTGCATTAGAGGGACGAGTCACCTGAAAGCACCACTGCGGTTATTAACCCGGAGGCTCGCGAGCGCAGGCGTAACTAGCCCCTGCCAAACCGCGCACTCCTCGACGCACTGCCCGGTCACCTGAACGCACCGCAGGCAGTGAGGCATTTTTGGGTTGGGGATGCTGATCCTCTCGGGCGTCTCCAGCCCCCGAAAGCATGGGTGACCGGGGCTCAGCAACAGCGTTCGTTGCTGTAGGGAGTCCAGCGGATTCCCTGACGAAACCACCTGGATCCACTGCCTGCCTCTTGCCACTTGGTCGCCATCCCTGTCCAAAGCGACCAGGGCTCCCAGCGAGGGACACGCATTATTCTCCAGGGGTGCATGCAGAGACTGAGCGTCAGCCTCATGTCTTTCCATCATATTTCACACCATAATCTGAGCCTTCGGGTCCGTGCGTCAGAGCAGCAATGTGGCCGGAGCACTCACCCTTTAAATAAAGGGGTGGCAGTGTGGTGTAGTGGTAAGGAGCAAGCTTCGTAACCGAAAGGTTACCGGTTCGATTCCCCGCCAGGGCACCGCTTCTGTACCCCTGGAAGGTACTTACCCCAGAGTTGCCTCAGCAAATATCCAGCTGTATAAATGGATAATATATAAAAACTGTAAATCGCTCTGGGTAAGAGCACCTGCTAAATGACCATAACGTAATGTAAAATGAGGATAAATGCCAGGACAGGCATATCAATGCAGGGGCTCCAGTCCTGGCAGAGTGCTTCCCAAATGCAGAGAGGTCTCCACACCAGTGCACGATTCCACACGAGGTCTCCAGCTCAGATTGACCCAAGAAACACTCACATTAGAGGACCCTTTTTTAAGCATAATCTGTGAATTTCACAGCCTTTTCATGCAGGGTGCATTTTCCATGAGAACCTTAAACAGCTAGTGTCCATGTGAAATGAGTTTGAAATGCCAAACTAACGCTCAGTTTGAAACTATCAAACAAACTGTTAAGCACAAAACACTCAAAACACCAAAGGTTTTGGTGTATTAAACCCCAGTACAGAAGGAGAGTTTATTGACCTGGATTAGACCAAAGGAATTGGAATAGGGTGCTCCAAACTGATGTTTATACATCATTATTTTCCTCCGTATTTGCCCTGGTGTCTATAAACACCCCATGCCTCATTCCGACATGAATAAGGGAAAAAATACACTTTAGTAAGAGGAGGACCCTAATTGCTCTCTCATTGAAAGACTTGGGTGTGTGAGTGTGAGAAAAGCATTGTTGGATTGCATTATACATAATTAAAATTTCATCAAAGGATGCAAGGCTATGCTGTTGAATTGATATGATTTTTATATTCATGATAAGTTATATGTAATTAAATTCAGATACATATTTGAATTCATTAAAACAGTGCACACTGTAAACTTGTGTGCCCTGTAATAACTCATTTACTAACATTTAGCAGTGCTGGGCTAAACATCACCAAGGTATGAATGATGTATAATGCAGTTATGAATGATTTATAGAGCATTTACAACTTTTAAAGTGTCACCCAAACAGGTTACACTCAGGCGTCTATAATGCTGGTGTTGTGTGTTATTTGGGCCCGTTGGGGCTCCAGACGCCACAGTGTTATAGTATGAAGGTCTAAATCAGCTTTGCCATGTGCCAGTGAAAAGGACTAAAATGCTCAACTAAGCTGAGAAGTTGAAACTGTGTTGTGTGCCATTATGCTGAACTTGCAATAAAAGGCAGTACAGTCTCACGGTCCCTTATAGCCATGTAGCTGAACGTATTTTGTGCCATATCAAACCTTGTTCATGTTAGGCATCGAATGATATTGTATTTTCTGTAACGTTTATTACATGAATTAAATGGCAACTACTATGAAGTACTTGCTTGTTGCTGGATGCTTGTTGCGAGGTAAATGATAGCTAATTGTATCTAATTGTTCACATTTGTCATTGAGTTTTGTTTAGCAAATTCAAAGTAACTTAGTAGTAACTAACATGGGCAAAACAAAAAAAAAATGGAAACACACAAAAAGGAAAAAAAAAATACAGAAAACGTTTTCCAAAAAACCCGATCTCATGAGGTTAAAATGAGCCTCTTGCTGGTGGTAATTTCAGGTTTGCTTCTCTTCAGCCACGCAAAGCATTCCATTTCACTCTCACTCACTGACAGTGGCATCTACGCATACAGTGTGTAAAACCAATCCAAACTCTGTGAACTTTCTCTGAAACTACCAAAAGTCCTGATGGGCTAAATAACCGTTCAGTACAGTTTTAGCGTGAGATCCAAGAACCTCACACTCTGGACATGAGAGTTCAGGAAATCAAGCATTATAGAAAAACGTGTCCTGGTACACAGCTATGTAGGAGACGAGCAAAAACAGCACTACGGTGACTTTAGAAAACACACAGAGCAGGGCAATGAGGTCAGATAGAATCAAAATGAAGGTGCACACAGCAGGTGAAATATAAACCCGGCACAGGTGTGCGCTCTTATCCAATATCCACGTTGTGACCCTTTTCGATATTGTTAAGACATGTCCTTATTGGATATCAATTATACATGTCCTGACTTGATATCCTGGCGGAGTTTCTTTCCTAATGTTTCCCTCCTCCTTCTTCCCCTTCCCCCTTTACCCTGTTCTAAGTTCTGTTCTCCTACCTCACTCATTCCACTCTTGTTCTTCTCCTTGTTTTCCCAGATTGAGATCCGGGACAGCAAAGACCCGAGGTTTGGAATCCAGCGGTTCCACTAGGCTGGTCCCTGTCTCTGCCACCTCCTCCTGCTCCTCCTGCTCTTTCTGCACCTCCTCCTCCTGCTCCTCCTCTCCTCCTCTCCACCACCCTCCCCTCGTTGCACTCTTCAGGTGAAAAGCCCCACCTCAGCTTGGAGCCGTGCATAGAGCCGTTTGTAATATAGAACTGGAATGGAATCAATCTAACAAAAGAGGAAAATAATTCAACATAAATACATCTGTTTGAAGAAAAATATAAGAATATATTAAAAAAATCCACAGCAGCTTTACAAAAAAAAACAACACCTCTGGGAGAATCATAAATAATAATATATTATTACTATTACTTTTGAAGATAATATCAATGATGTTTATGCTTGCAACAGCAGTATTTATTTATTTCATTTGTAAAAGAAACAAAATTATTTCCGGCTTTCCAAAAAAAAAAAAAAAAGAGAAGAATCTTACAATGAGCATAGGTATCATGGCAAATTCCACATGGGCACCTGGATGCTGCTTCAGAGACTTACAAACAAAAGAAGATAACAATAATAAAAAAAAATTTGTACAGCACAGAGTGTAGATTTGGAGACCACCCTTTTCAGATGAAAGACTCTGCATTTCTTTATTTGTACATGTGGTTTACTTGCGAAGACATTGAGGAAAGGACAGCAAAGTTGTAAATAGTATCTTTTTGAGGAAACAGGGTAACGACTGTACGCGTTTACTGACCCACCCTCATCCTTCTTCATCCCTGGGCAGACTGCCACCCCATCTAGGCCTCGAGATCAAGGCTTTGCTCGGATTTTTGCAGTTTTGTCTTGGTAAAAATCCCACAAACGCCCGACGTATCCACTCTCTGTCCAAACGGAAGGCCGAGGAGGAAGTGACGTACGAAAGGACAGTGTTGGGCACCGGACACGCTTCCTCACAGATCGAGACTGACGGGCGCAAAGCCGCCTAGTGGAAGCGTTCCCGCAACCCCCCCTCCGGTTCATACGTCCCACCCTCAGCTGTTGTCTGTTATGTTTCATTTTGCTCAGTTCCTATCCTTCAAAAAAAAAAAAAAAAAAAGAAAGGGGGGGGGGTACGATGATGATGAGAAAAAAAAAAAAGCCTTTTTTCCGCGTGACTCTGCCTCTTCTGGTTTCCTGATTCATTCGGTCTCTTGCCCTTGCATGCTGCATTTTTACTCAGGCCGCGAGGAAGCGGGCCCCCTGCTCTGACCCTCAGAGTGGCGTGCGTGGAACTGCGCACCAGCACCGGCCCACCCGGCTGTCTCTCTCACACCGTTACACACTGTGCCATCCAGAACCCGTAGTGTGGTGTGACATCTCCATAGCATTGTAGCCCTTACAGCCCCCCCCCCTCCCACCAGCCCCTCCCCCGCCCGCCGCTCCCGGAGAAGTGGCGATGTATCCTTTTTTGACGTTTGTGATTTTTTTTTTTTTAGAATAACTCCACGGCTGTTTCAGTGCAGACAGCGCCGTTACTGCAGCGCGTAGTTTCCCGTTCCTCCCAGGAAGAGCGAGGGAGTGAACGACCCGTGTGACGCATTTCGCAGTAAGCCCCCGCCCCGTCACAGCAGGCAGACAACCAAAAACCCGGGGATCGGAAGCCAGCGAGGAAAAGCAAACCTTTGATAACTTTTGACAGTTTTCTATTAGTCTAGAAGTTGGTTAGTCATGCTGCAACATGGTTAGCTGTTGCATTCAAAACACAAGGAAAGACTATTTTGCTTTTTATAAACAGAGATGCAATTTAACATTTCTAGACAAATAAAAATATCTATTGCCAGTGTCAAAAGTCAGCCAAGCCATTTGGGAAAGGAGACATCATTTTGTCCGGTTTCTGTGACACATCTAATGGAGTATTGAGGTAGCCCTTAGAGTATTACATCTCAACGACCACTGACTTAGCATAGGACGGTTTTGAATATATATTTGTAGATCAGAGCAAACTCTCAGGAAGGTGCAACACATACAAATATATACAAAAAAAAAATCAAAGTCAGGATGAAAATGATGTGGTCAGCACGTTGCAGCGCATGAACTGAGTAGTCTATAGGGCCAGCCAACGACAGAGGGTGTGGCTGTTAGGAAAGGGGCTCTGAGAACTCGCAGGGTGTGTCTTTGAATTACACGCTTTCTGTGACTCTCTCCTGGCCCGAGCTGTGGCTCCGCCCTCAAAAAGCAGGTTAAAGTGGTCACCAATCGGAGGAAGATGTCTGTTGTATCATTGCGTCATGCCGGCATTGCAAAGAGTGAAGAGAAGGGATGAGATTAATGCAAAACAGATCTGTGGAAGGTGTAAAAAGTTAGCTGTAAGTGTCATCATCCACGAACAGGTATCTAGTTTTGTCAAGAACCACTGTCAAATGGAGAAAGACATTAAAAAACGGCATTTCTACAAAAATACTCTGACACCTATGGCCCAAGCACCTGACCTTTTGTCTAAAACCTGTGTTTTGTCACAGCATAGTGAACAGGTTGTATGGTGGATCGGTTTGGTGTCAATATCTGGAATCGATCTGATCAAAAAAGGTGCAACAAACAGGTTTATCTCCTGCTTGAAAAGATGTTTACAATAAAAAAAAATAAATAAATAAAAAGCAGAAATGAACTTTTTCTTCTTTTTTCAAAACACAAGCTAAGCTAAAAAAATATGATGCTGGCTTGACAGTAATATAGTTTAAGAACCTTTTAGAAAAAAGATTTAACCAATATAGTAGGTAAAGTCATGTTAAATTTACACGGTGTCACAAAAGTCATAGCTTTTCCCCTCACTCTTAAGTAACACTTTCAGCATGAGCAAATATTATAGGATGACACTATTAGCAACATTGGACTCTAATTCTGATTGGCTGTCTCTCTGATGACACAACAACATTTGTGCTTGAGGCGACCACAGAAGCCTGTGGGGGTGTGTCAGGGTGTCACCTCAAAAGGTGATCCCTCAGGAGAGCGAGCTCGGTCATCGATCCACTCGAAACCCACAGGAATCCTCATCGCCTTTTCAGAAATACCAGGGAGGTTAAATCCACTTCATGCAAAGCAAGGAAGCCCTGCCTCAAAAAAAAAGCATAGGATTCTGGGAAGGGATCCTGTGGAGAGATGGACTGCCTCCTCAGATGGTAAACTCCTCTGTATGGTGCTTAAAACGTCTCCCCCTGGAAGGCCCCTTTGTGTGTCTGCACTCAGGCCAGGTCTCGGAGATGACTCTTAACTGGAGCTGTAGCAAATCACAGAGGAAGAGGAGTTGATGAAGGCAGACGGAGAAAAACCGAGGAAGAGCAGGAATAGTAACAAATGGCAACCCCCCCCCCCCCCCCAAAATGCAAGTGATGCCCCCATGTGTTGTATAGAGTCACCAAGCTTTCGAATCCAGCTCCCACCCCACCCCACCCCACCCCACCCCACCCCCGGGCTCTTGCTGAGTGTCATTATCAGTAGGAGCTTGTACATTCAAAGTCTGTGTTTCCCTTATGGTTTTTAAATGAGTATTATAGTGTTTTGAATAAATCTGCTTATCTCCGTTCAGGCTTCGCGTCCTCAGAGTCGACGCCACCCTTACCGTGGGAAACATTTTTAGAAACGGTGTTCTGTCTTTCTTTTGTCTGACGAACTCGGCCAACTCAAACACTCAATGCTACGGTTTGGTTGTGGAGAAGAAGAAAAAAAGAATGAAAGGTCACACATTAGTGTGTTGGAAATAATTTTTGTCACTTTGTTTCATCAGTTCTTTTTCTTTTTTTAAACTCGTTTTTCAAAACAAAATGAAAGGCTATTCCCTTCAAATTGTGAGTGTAAAACCCATCTGTTCTGACCACCCGAATGTGCCAATGATCCAGTACACCCCTCCAAACGCAGACCCGTGCTGATGTCACCCGCACTGGTTTGGGTAAAAAAGTATGAGGGTGTGCAGACATTCTAACGCATACTTAAGTTTTTTTTTTTTTTACATTAAGTTGTATTCTGCAGTCTGGCAAAGAAAAGAAAATAAACAGAATGTCGTCAGTGAAGTGTGTTTGTATGTGAGGGATGACTGTATGGCGTGATTATGTCTGATCCTCAATTTGCCAGCGTGCTACACCTGCAACAACTGACCCATGTGCTGTTTCGCCAAATGTGAGCTGGACTACAAGTTCCAGCTGCCTCAGTGCAGATCCATGTCACATGACTTCCTGTGGCAGACAGCTCAAACTGCTAGTTGTCCCTAACATTCTCCTCATGTTCAGCAGATTCACGTTCCAGCAGACAGAGACACACAAACAGAACATATTTTATGTGCCACCGTGGCTGTTTTTTATTGCTTTAATATTGTTTCATAAAAATAAAGGTATGTTCATTTAAGTATTCTATGGTATAGGTTATTATTGTTTGGTGATGAAACCCATGTAATTATTTTTATTTTATCAAAGGAGACACATTTTACAGATATCTGCCTTTGTGGCTTTGAAAATTGAAAATTAAGAATTTATTCTGCTGTATAAAATTTATGACATATATGTGTGTCCGTGTGTATGTATATGTATATATTATATATATATATATATATATATATATATATATATATACATATACACACACTACTTATAAGTATATAAGCAGGGATGTTTCTGGAACACAAGTAGGCCCCTGTTTCAGTAGGTATGTGAAAGAATGTCTTTGGCTTGCAGTGTACCTGTGCCACAGGTGTTGTGCTGTTGTCAGCCCTCAGAATCAGGTCTCCTGCGGGGTCTCCCGCCCCACTGAGCAGGGAGGGCTGGGCTCACACAGCTACACCCGGTTCGCACTGTAGACTCGCACTTTCCAACAAGACTGACACATGTTTTAAGGAGGTCGCTTTGCCTGTTCAAGGTGTTATGCCTTTGCGCCACAGCGGTCCATACATGTCAGTCTGCTGAGCCAGCAGGGGAAAGGGAATAATGCTAGCAGTAACACGGCTTGGCCGCTATAAAAATGTCATGGCATTTTCAGTGTTGAGCGTGTCTGTGGGAAAACAGCGAGTGTCTGAGGTCGGCCATCTCACCGCGACCTCTGTGTGACACCAGCGACCAACTGTCGTCTGTCGCACATCAGCGCCAAATTAATACTCTAAGTGTTTTTTTTCTTTTTTCTGTCTTAATGTGCCAAAAGGAGATAAGAAAACTGTGGAACAGTTTTACTTTATTTATGTGTTTATTTAAGTGTGCATCATTTCTTGAAAACTCTTTCAATTGCAGTTTTTTTTTCCTTTTCTTGAGATGTTACGATGTCTCTTGATGTTATGAAATAGGAATGTTTATGCGAGATTTTCATTGGAAAGTCAAATGTGACAGACGCCTGTCACTTACCACATATACATTGTTGTTTTTTTTTTTTTTTTTTTAAAGAAAAATAAATAAATGAAATGACCAACTTTTGAATTCTTTCTGGCTGGATGTGGTGGTTTAAAGCAAACATCTGTTCAATGGGTGGGTAAAAAAAAAATACAGAATTTATAGTACATAAAAACCTATTGTATTTGCTTGGTATTCATTTCACTTTATTTATTGGATATAACTACTTTCATTTTAATGATTTTTAGTAACATCAAACAGGAAAATTAGATGAGTGAAGATGAACATAAAATTAGCATTTGTCAACACTAGTGATGCATAGCAATGCTATGCTATGATTCGCTTATTAATTTTCGCATGATGTTCCATAACTGGCATAAAGAAAGCACTCTGAAAATGCAATTGGTCCTTGGTCCAGCTTCACGAAACTAACACAACGGGACTGTTTTAAGCTTTCATTGAGAAAGTGCAATAAAACCAGGTTGATGAGTTCAAGTGGGGAAAATGTGTGCAGTTGCTTTAGTGTGTGCGGTTCCATCTCTGTTCATTTGACCAGTCTCAGATTCATAACAAAATGGCCGACCCACAGTGATGAACAAGAGGCTCTGGAGCTGAAGACTTTGCTCCATTATCACTGGGAGACAAACGAACACAGCCCTGGCGCCAGTCACTTCAGCATTTCACCCCTGTGTTTAAACCACTCATTTATGGTGTATGTGCTAAGTACAGTACATTACATTATTGTCATGGAGCCGATGTTCTTGTCCAGAGTGACTTACATAGGTTACAATTTTATGTGTTTATACGGTTGGATATTTACTGAGGCAGTTGTGGGTTAAGTATCTTGCCCAAGGGTACATCAGCAGGGATTTGAACCAGCAACCAGCAACCACTTGGTTACAAGCCCTGCTCCTTACTACTATGCTATACCACTGCTGCCAATGCTATTAATATAATACTAATACAATAATGGAACATAAATGCAAAAATGAAATCACGTACCAGGTCAGATTCCACTCTGCGCTGGAAATGGCAGCTCTGAAATGACTGTAAGCGGACTCAAACTGATGGAAAATAGTAGTTATTCTGAAGGTGTGTTTTCATCACTCTTCTTTCTTTAGCAATATGGATGCAATACAGCCTCAAAGTGCCGTGATCTCAATCCTTTTATCCCATCCGGGTGTCAGAGGGAGAAGAGCATTGCACTTGATGCTGACATCAGAAACAGTTTAATGTTGGGCCTGTTGTCTTCGACTAACACTCAATCATCAGTGCGCTAACCGGATAAAGGACAGAATTAATGTTCCTTAGAACAGTACTAAGGAAAGCCATTTTGTTAGTTGCACAGTGGTTGTTCTTCATTTCATAGTAAGTACATTACTATAATTAATATGCAAACAAACAACATTTTTCTGATGTCGTACACAAAGTTTAGGCCAAACCAGAAAAAAATTTGGAAGAATAATTTCCATCCCAGCTGTCTTTGAGTCGTCAGAGCATTCTAATCTCGAATGTTCTGGTCATTTGTTAAGACTTTTCCCCTCATCTGTGATGTAAAACGATTTGCTTGGTCGGTGCTTTGAAAGGCAGGAGCGCTGGGAAATGCATCAGCAACGGCGGCGTAACCAGATCAATCATCGAGGGAGGTGTCAACACTCACCGCGTAATCAAATTACCCACCGAGGGGCCATCAGAGGGAGAGGAGCGCCCTCCGCACCCACGCGCGGGAGGCCTTCGTTTCCGTGACCGTTTCGGCACACAGCGACAGGGGTAGGGGGTGAGTGAGCCGAGCGTGTCCTCAAACGGGGCCTCGTGGGTGATCACAAGTGCAGGTCACCCTTTGCCCTAGCGTCCTTACCTGGTTCCGCATCACGATGAGAAGGCATCGGGCAGCAGTGAACTCTGGGAACTCCACACCTCTCTCAGAGCCCCCCCCCTGACGTGCTCAGACGAGCCGGCATTACAGACTGCAATCCATGCAGACAGCCCGTTCCTACGGGCACCGTATGGTTACATTTACGTAAAGGTGCCTTGCTTTGTTTGCACCACAGAGTACAGTAGGCTTACAGGTCATTACATTATATTATTGTCATTTAGCAGACATTCTTATCCAGAGTGACTTACATATGTTACAATTTCACGTTATCCATTTATGCAGCTGGAAATTTACTGGGGAAATTGTAGGTTAAGTGCCCAAGGGTGCAGCAGCAGTGCCCCAGCAGGGAATCGAACCTGCAACCTTTCAGTTAGGGGCCCTGATCATTACCACTGTGCCACACTGTTACCGCATCAGTATACAATCGTCAATTCGAATATCAGTAGAAGGAGCAAGGAGGAAGAAATCGAAATATGTGTGAAATTGGGAGATTAAAAAGGTTAAAAGGTTGTATTTGTATCTGTATTTTTCCAAGGCACCTGAGTTCGCTTGACAACACATTAAAAATCAGAAAGCATTTCGTGGAAAGCACTTATGAATCTTCTTGTATAGGGGCCATTGACTTGGCAAGTGCTTCATAAATGCAACTACGCCTTTTCCCCAGGGTTCATCTTAAAAAAAACCCTGACCTTTTCCCTCAGAAATGAATCTCGACCTACATTTGCATATTAATATTAAGCGATAATCTTAAAAAGGTAGTGTGAGGTAACCTGCTGACGAAACAGCAGAGAGCAGCCCTTGGTTGAATTGATCTGTAGACTGTACAAACCTAACAGAGAAATGTCTTATGCAGTAGTGTTTTGTGTCAATACAACACAAACCGCAACAGACATGCTGTGAGCCCAAGGCGATTATTTTCCATTTTTTAGGATGTTGAGTATTGCGTCCTTGCATTTCACAAGCATCTCTGTCAGTGGAGGCAGTAACAAGCAAAGGGGATGGAGGGACATTAGTTTCCCACAGAACACATTAACGTGAAATTCATCCTTCCGGAAAAAATCTCCTGGCACACCACAAAATAAACAAAACAAAAAAAAAAAAAAACTCTCCACTCCAGTGCATCGGTTAGCGTGCTGCTATTTTTAGCCACAGAGAGGCGGAAAAAAAAGATGGCCGGGGGGGGCACGGGCGGAATGCGCTGTCAGCTGTGACTGGCGTTTCGCTCTCTGCCCAAACCGTGGGGGTTATCACCGCAGCCTTCGGTGTGACATGCCTGTGAACCCCACCTTCCCTAACCCCCCTAAAACCTGCGGGGTCACACCGGCCCAAAACATCCCCGCCGCAGCCTGCTTAGCCTGGCCTGGACCCTGGGTTCTGAATGCTCGGGTCAGGCAGCCATTAAAGAGCCAAGCAGGGTCAGGGAGCTGAAGCAGGAGGCGTCTGGGCTTCGGGCTGCAGGGAACGGACGGGGGGGGGGATGAGGAGACACCTGGGGCTCCTGGCTCTACGGCTAGCCTCCCCCCTCCTGCTCTCATTCCCTCTCCACCGGGATTTGGAGAGGTGTACCGCAATCACCCTTACACCATCACCACTGTACCACAGGAGGACAGAAAGGAGGCCCTTTGGAATGCTGGGATGCAAACAGAGGGAGAGAGACGGAGAGAGAGAGAGAGAGAGAGAGAGACAGAGCGAGAGAGGGAGAGAGAGAGAGAGAGAGAGCGAGAGAGAGGGAGAGAGAGAGGGAGAGGCGGGGGGAAGGGGGAGGGGGGAGAAACACAGATGGCCGGTCTTTCAGCCGGTCTGGCGGTTGGCTCTTTTCCTGTCTGCTCCCCTCACCGGGAGTGTGGCTGGGCCCGGCGGACCGCAGGACGGACAGACGCCTCCCGCAGACACCTCCGGCGGCGAGGTCAGTGGAGGCGGGACGAGGCGCCGGGCAGAGGTAAGTCTGCGCAGTCAGACCCCTGTCTGTCTGCCAGCCGGCAGTAAACTACCGAGGCAGAGGATGCCAAGTTCACTCTGCAGCCACGGGGAGGCGCTGTTGAGCTGCTTTCACTGTGCTTGTTGCGCCACTGCTGACCCGATTCCATCCTTATGAGCTCACTGCACATCTGGGCCAAGGTATGCACCTGTGTGGGTCTCCTAGCTCTTACTCAACGGACGAAAGAATAAGCTACAGCACTTGCGCACAAATTACTGTTGTTAAAGTAGCGAGAATGGTCTGGTCAGACAGGACAAACACAGACTCTGGCGATCATTAGGTTTCTAAGAAGTGGATTGTTCAGCTCAAAAACCAAAGTGACAGACTATTGAGAATCGAACAGCCCACAGTACACAGGTGAAGAGGGAAAACTCAAGGAGTGAACGATTACAGGTTTTTCTCAGGTAGGGGAGAGGGTAGAAGCAGAAAGAACAGATTGTCCTGACTGAGGTCTGGTTGAGCACGTACTGGTGTTGATATCACTCTGCGTGGCAGTTTCGAAAACAGGGTGAGACCCACCATGCAGCAGCACTTTTCAGGGCGACTCTCTTGCCTTTCGGTCAATGGGGGCCTGGAAAGAGACTGGCAGGGGATACAGATAACCCCCCCCACCCTGACCTTTGACCCCCACTCTAACCATTTCTGGTCCATCTGCGAACACGTTTATCCTCTCAAGGAACAAGAGAACGCAGTAGAAACGGGAGGATCAGACCCATCAAAACCCGTGAAGGCCTCTCTGCGCCTTGCACCAGTACCCCTGGCTGGAGAAGGGGGCTACACAGCCTCCACGAAAACAACATCCACGCAGGTACAAGAGGAAAGTCACGAAGACCCAGCGCTTCAGACGTTTCCTCAATGGGATCACCGGTGGTATGTGCGGTCGTTATGACCTACTGCACCGCTACTTTGTACAAGACCTGCTCATATAGATTCCACTCTTCCCTTCACTTTATTTTTCTACCAGTGCAAGAACAGAACACGTTCCTTTCCACAGAACACTGCCGGTTCTGACAGCGGTCCAACATCGCCCCGCCCATCAGTGCTAGCCTTACCCTCCCATGGCTAACGTTCCAGACACAGCACATAGCTCATGTAATCCCAACGACACAGAAGAGAACATTCACAGGAACGTTCCTTCCCGGGGAGCCAGACCTGATGCGCCCAGACACAGGTGAGAGGCACCTGTAGGGGTGAGGGTGGGGGGGGATGATGAAAAATAACTCACGAATGGGATGGAACGAGGGCGTTTTATCCAGGACAACTTCCCCAGACGGGTGCGGGAGGCAATATAAACGCTGGCGGCTGCCATCGGGACAGCGAGCAGCAGGACTGAGGGTGGGGACTTCCTCTCTCCGACAGCCTCTGCTCCCACACCTGCACCTCTGTCAGCCGCCTCATTCACCCGGCCCGTTCCTCACAGTTTTATCTTCGGATGCCTCCCTTTTCTGATTATTCGGAAGCGCTTTGCCAAAGCCTCCAAATGCTTGGAGTCCCTGTGGCTGTAGTTTTGAGATCCGTTTTGGGGACATTTTGGTTTTTCCCTGTGGGGGAGTAGCCCAACACCAGCATGCCGAGTGAGAGGCACGTCTGTGCCCCCCGTCCCCAGCTCGAGGGCCATGCTGTGGCCCGTCTCTCTGTCTCTCAACCTCACCTGAAGCATGGCTCCAACACAGGCGGCTGTCTACCACTACACAGGTAAGGCTCACCTCTCCACACCTCACCAAACCTGGCAGGGTTCCTGAAACGCTGCTTCCTACATACTCACCTCTAGCTCCTCCATAATATTTCTTAGGAGTAATGCCAACACTTATTTAATTTTTTGAAATAACAGTAATAATAACATTTTCCTAAATTATGTTTCTTAGATGTGTCTATTGAGAAGAGCAATTTGAACTAACTTCTTAGAGCTGTTTTAATATGTGCTACACAAGGTCTCCAATCCCACAGCAATAATGGTTTGTCTCAGCGGTTCCAGTAGAAACTGGAGTGGAGCTTAAAGGCACGGAGTCAGCTCATCTTTGCAGAGTGAAGAGCCGACCATCGTGTACCTACCTGGTGTAACAGCGCCCTCTGGTGGCCACACGTTCTCCTCAGCAAGAGAGGAGAGACAGTGCTGCTTCTCTCAGACAGGCTGGATGAGGTCAAAGGTCAATCCTCTGGCAATGGTGCTGACAGGAAGTGAAGTGCAACTCTAAAGGTTGTGGAGTGCACTTTAACGAGCCCCGGATCTACCCCTCCCATCACGGGAAGGTGCTGCCTGTCGAGCTTACTCCTGGCACGGCTCAGTGCTATCCGTGGAAAACCAAGAATACGCCATCAACATGAATTATTCCGCAGTTATGAAGAAATTATCCCTCCAGATAGCCATCACGGTAAACCCTGAACTGAGCTTGCCTGTTTAACAGACAGTCCGTTCAGTCTTAGAGCTCTCTTTTCCCCAGCCTTTCCCAGCTTTACCTCACTGCAATGATCAGCTTTATATAAAAGCTAAATGCACAAGTAATGGGGTGACTGGCTGTGAAGCTGACTCTCAGGGGTACAGTGTGTTTGGACACGTGCAGACACGTGTGGTGAACTTGAAAATTTCTTTCCTTCACACTGAGGTGCACAGTGGGAAATAGTCACACTGGTAAAGAGAGCTGGTGTGACTTCATGCTGTGTCATATGCGTGGTCACATGCTTAGAGGGAGGGCTAATGGACATTTTGTGCTGGTCATCCCCACGCGTCCTGAACTAGAGTGGCGTACACAGGCAGATTACAGAATATCTAAGTCACAGTCATTCTAATTCAGTGTGTTAACACAAAACCGTGAAAGAGAAGGCGTTAATTTGGTGTAAGCAAAACTGCTAAACGGCATCGTTTTAATCTGAACTGTAATAACTCTCGGTGTGACATTTCCAGCTCAGCTCCCTGACGGTAACTCCAGTATTCTCATCAAACAACGTGAGACTCTGTCATTCACAATACGGTGGATCAGATGACACCTGAAACGAGAGAAGGTATCGGTAATATTTCAGCCGGTTAACCCCGTGTGGTCTGTGTCCCTGACTCACTCATGAGGAGAGACTTCCTTTTACCTGTGTCCTTCACTGCTCAGGTGCGTGCGTTCACCAGGCCACCCTGCTCCTGCCCAGGCAGACCTTCCTCAGGGGCTGCAACAAGTGCTACTGCCACCAGAGGGGCTTCGTCCGCTTCTCGTGAGTTACACTTCCCGCTTGCAACAAAACCGGACCAAAAATGAAGACAAGCAACACATTTTTAGATTGGTTCTCAGCCAAATGGGTTGACTCTCATTTGTGAACCTGCCTGACAGAGTGCTACAAAAAGGTGCCTGGTATTGTTATTTCCCTAAGCGTTTTTGTCGGACTTGAACATGAGGCAAATTGCAGACAGTAAATTATTCGTCTGTTTGTGGCAATTTTCACTGCCCTCTTGCAACACAACCAGCCCAAAAAAAACGCGACAAATTTTTGGACAGCTCTCAGTCAAAGTGGGTTGTCCTTCTTGTGTGACCCTGACCGACAAATTTAACAAGATGTTGAGATTCCTGCTCGTCTCACAACGCTGTTGCGGGCCTTGAAGGTAGGCATACTTGGCAGCAGTGTAGCATAATGGTAAGGAGCAGGGCTCGTAACTGAAAGGTTGCCGTTTCGATTCCTGACTGGGGCACTGCTGCTGTAGCCTTGGGCAAGGTACTTAACCCAGAATTGCCTCAGTAAAATATCCAGCTGAGTAACATGTTAGACTGCAACCTATGCAAGTCACTCTGAATAAGAGCGTCTGCTACATGACAATAATGTAATGTAACGTATTTGTGTAAATGTGCACGCGAGTACTCAGCAGGCTTCCTCCCCACCCACAGGCCGCAGAAGCCCACCTCCTGGCTGGGCTGTTGCCGCCGCGTCTCCACCGAGTACGGATACCGGGTGGTGTGCCGGGAGCTGCCAGAGAGGGAGAGCCGAGCCTACAGCTGGATCGGGTAGCCGCACCATGCTGCGCTTTGGGCGGTGCTATGCATGACGCTTCACTCCCTCTCTCTCTCTCACGATGACTACCTGAGGCAGAGGAAGCTTCGCTCCGATCCCTCTCTGACACGCGCTCAGAGGACCGTCTGAGTGCATCCAATAACCACCCTGAGGTGTTATTGAGGTGTTAAGTCAGGAAGACCCCCCCCCCCCCCCCCCACCGCCCAAAGCTGTTCCCACGCAGTGACTGTCTGTCCACTCGGCAGGAAGATGAACTGCTAAGCGCTTCTGTTAGCGCTTTCCAGGCATGGAAGATACATCTTAAAAGAGCAGCTGCTGCATTCAGAAATGAGAGGAACTGCTACTCCACTCATCTGCTGCTTAGAAGTCCTGTCCCCCCCCCCCCCCCCCCCCGCGGCAGGCGTTCCATCGTCCCACGGACAGCAGGGTTCAGATCAGCCCCAGGCTAATGGGTTTCCCTGGGGTGTGCACGTCCCCCTCACCACTAACACCTGCACCTACCAAAAGAGGCAAAACGTGGAATGAGGAGGTGCATGCTAATGCTATCTGCAAATGCCACCAATGAGGCGCTGCAGTGTGGCACAGCGGTAAGGAGCAGGGCTCATAACTAAAAGGTTGCTGGTTTGAATCCCCACTGGGGCACTGCTGTTGTACCCTTGGGCAACGTACTTAACCCAGAATGGCCTCAATAAATATACAGTTGTGTAAAATGATCACATTATAACCTATGCAAGTTGCTCTGGGTAAGTGTCTGCTAAATGACAGCCATGTAAAGACACTACTTTAGTTATGTCTATGAGTTCTCACTTTTGCATAACTACTTAAATACTCCTTTGATCTGTACTGATAAGCAGTGCCAAAAAAGCTGAATTGAGAGTGTCTGGGGTTTCCTCTGTGGCAGGCTGACCTCAGTAAAGCAGGACATAGCGAAACGGCCATTTTCAAAACGTCATTATCATCATGAGTATTTTATTATCAAAACGTAGAACATCTCCTGTTGTTTTTTTTCCTTGTTTGGAAGGTCCAAATAGCTAGTTATAACTATGCCCTTTGTGTAAAAAAGATGTAATCTTTAGCTAAAAAGAAAAGAAAAAAAATAACTGGATACTGCATTTTTTTAACTGTCAGGACCTTATAACGGGTGGGCAAAAAAAAACCTACTTTTAGAACAGATTCAACCCTCAGCTCTAAACCATTAGTCAGTCTGAAAAGAAAATCATGCTGCAAATTTAGTGTACTATATTTTCTTCGTACAGTATATAACACATTTTATACAAGTACACATGATCATACATAATGTTTGTTTTTTTTTAATTAAGGTGCTGGTATTTTGGGTCACAAGTATTCTTGAAGTCTTCCGTCAGGAGAAACATTCATGTAACCAGTGAGTACCCTTATGTCTGTTACAGGTGAGGCAAAGGGATGGGTCACATGACGCATCACGTGACCATCTGTCCAGGTCCCAGCCTTACAAGACCCACGTGATTGGCAGGTGAAAGAGACGGTCTTCCTCAGGCAGACACTGTATTCCACTGTTCCCAAGTCAGGGAAAGTCTGTCCAGGGTCATTTCTTTCTTTTTTATTTTGTTGTTTGTTTTTGAAGGGAGACGAGTGTACTGTCTACCTGACTTTTCAGCATTTCTTTTTTGTCGTTTCTGTCGATTTTGTTTTACACTGTTGTTGTTGTTTTTTTTTTGTCCCTCAGCAAACGGTCAGGGCACATGACATTGCAACGTCGCTGTGTTTTTGACTCAGTTGGTGAGAAACCTAAAAAGAGGTACAGCATTCTGTGGAAACTGAAAATTCTTGAAGCAGCACTTGTGTTAAAAAAAAACAAAAAAACAACAACACAAATATGAGGAGAACCCAGCAGCTTTTTCCACCAAAACATCCTCCCACGCACCTCCCTTCCCCTCGACCGGTGTGCGGAATGCAAGGGTTGGTCCGAGGGGAGAAAATAAATTCTCCAAATTTCTCCAAAATTCTGCAGAAACCCTACAGGATTTTTTTATTTTTAGAAAACAAAGTTTTGATTGATTTTTTTTTTGGCCTCTCGTTCTCCCTGCATTCCTGCACACTGAAGGTTTTGAGACAATCACTATGCGCCCGTTTTCAAAAAAAAACAAAAAACATTTTCCAATCACTGTGAGTCAATTTTCAACAAGCCTGTTTCCGATTACAAAGAGATTGAAGGATTTTACTATGTGTGGAGAACATTATTGGATTAAAAAAATAAATAAAATAAAAAAAAACAGACTGCAGCACCATGGATTATAAGATCTGTATGAGTCAAGTACAATATAGCAAGCCTAGAATAGTTATAAGTGAAATAAAAGATCAATTAAAAAAGAGCACATCCTGACTCCAGATCTCTTATTGATATACACATGTGAGAGAAAAAAAAGAAACTGGAAATCTTATGGAATGATCTTTTCAGGGGGCCAGTCTCACATATATTTCGCCCTCTTCTCTCTGCATCTTTATAACGGATGATACAAATATATGTTTAGTTTGTAACTTTTTCAAATTTACAAATAAAACGTTATCTGTTACTGCAAGACTGACTTGGCTGTAAACCAAATCATACAATAACCTAACAAACTGTACTGGCGTTATAGCTCTTTATTATAATCGTTTAAAGTACCAAAACAACAGGTACTGATACTTGTACTTGTGTTTCCCGTCGATGTCTCCTGCTTGCACATGGTCTGTACATACGTCTGTGAACGGAGGGGGAATTAAAAACCTCTACATGATTTTTTTTTTTTAATGTGTCCGTTTGTTTTCTCTTGAATTCCTCGGTGACGCTGAAGCCCACGCGTTGCCGTGTGCGGGGCACGGTATCCTCCGTCCCGGCAGAAGAAAAGAGAAAAGAGAAAGTAATAAAAGGTCCCGATTCTAAAGCCAAGTCCTTGTTCCTTAGGTCTGTACATTTCCCCCCGGGGAGCTCCACAGGTTTGTGGCGAGGAGGCGGGGCATCCTAAAAGCTTCCCGACTGTGTCCGTACCCCTGAGCCCTGGAACTGGCTGAGGGACGTCCCCCGCTGGGGGTAGGGCTGGCTGCCGGGGGCTGCGTGCACGCGGCCTCCAGGGTTGCTGGGGCTTAAGGTTCGAACCCCTGGCTGCTGGGACAATCTGGAAGCGTGGGAGGCAGGGCTACCCGCGGCACTGCCTGAGTCCGTTTTGGGGGTCCCCTGCGCCAGTAAGGGGGACCTGGGGGCGGACCCGGCCGAGCCGGGCTGCCCCGCACCCACGTTTAACAGGCTGGCCTTCAGGTGGCTACCTGTGTACAGGTGAGGTCCCTCCACTCCAAGGCCGCCGCCGGGCTGCTGCTGGGCGCCCCCTGTCTGTCTGGAGTCCGCTGAAGCCGGGGCCTGGCTGGGGTAAGAGTGGGCGGGGCTGGCGGACAGCTGCAGAGGGGCATCCTGGGAGGACAGGCGGGGGTAGAAGCTCTGGCCGGGGGAGGGGGCGGAGGGGCTGAAGGAGCCGCGGAATGGGGACGAGGCGCTCTGCTGGAGGAAGGAGGGGGGCTCCCCCTGCTGGTGGGACTCCGCCATGAGCGACTGCAAAACAGACACACACACACGCGCACACACACACGCGCACACACACACGCGCACACACACACACACACACACACACGCACACAGACACACGCACACACACATACATACACGCACACACACACAAGCGCAGAC